>NW_013953327.1:24103-28471 GCF_001266775.1 Austrofundulus limnaeus
TCTCTCTCTCTCTCTCTTTCTTTTTATTTTTCTTTCTTCCACATCTTGTTTTAACTCACACAGAAGCTAAAAACTTTTTTAAAAAGTCATGTGAAAGGCAAGAAAACAAATGGAGGCGGACGTTAGACGTGATAGTCAAACTTGTGAAAACTTAAGCTTAACTTAAAACTTAAGAGAAAAAAAACAAATCCAACAAGTGAAACACACACACACACACACACAGTAATGATGATATTGTGCCAGAGGACTGTACAGGCAATATTTGTACCCTTTGATTTCCATTATAGGGCCAATTAAAAGCAGCAAGTGTGGGGCCATTTCCAAATGCATGCATGTCATTCATGTGATATCACCAAGAGCCACCCCGCCTCCTCCAACACACACAACACACCAGGAAAAAAAAGGTGGGGGGAAGAAAGAATCTTAGACTGGAGCTCTATTTAAAAAGGAAGAGAATAAATGGGAATTATTGACAAAAGGCAAGCTGGACACAGTTGAGTGAGCAAACCCCCCTAACCCACCCCCCACCTCCCCTCCCCTCCACAGTACAATACCTCTCTGTCACCAGCACCTACACCCCCACACACACCAGTGCCTTGCCTCCTGCAGCACGTGGAGAGGTGGATGAAAACCAGCGTGGGAGGAGGTGTTTAAGAAGGTGTCCAACGTTAAAGTTTCTGTCCAGTCAGAGGCCGCGTGGGACGACTGTTCAGAAAGTGAGCTGCTAAATTAAATGAGTAGAACGATTACGACTGAAAGGCCAAGCCGTGATTTTCTGCTGCCATTCAGCTTGTGCCCAGATTATGTGTTGGAGGTGACTCTCTGCTACCACCACACCAAGTTTGAGTTCAGTATCTGTACACTGAGACATTCTTTTGTGCTTAGTAAGGTTGATAGGTAGTTGCAGCCATCTTGGATTTGATTAGTTGATGTTTATAGAGTTTGACCCAGGAATACAGATAAAACATAAAGAATTCAAAAATAAAGAAACACAAAGGCTGACATGGCAGAAACAACTTATAAAAGCAGCTGGAGGAGAACAATAACAAAAACATAAAATATGCATAATGCTAGACAGAGGAAGAAGTGGAAAACAGTGATTATATGAGTGGGAGCTGACGAGTCGGGTGGGAACACCTGGCATAATGACAACTGAGAACAGGTGAGAGTGGGCGGGGCAATAGCTGAAACAAAGAAACAAAATAAAACTAAAACAAACAAATACCAAAAGGCAAATCCTGACAGTCAATGTAAAGTCAATTATTACATTCTGAAAGCTTAATTAAAATCCATCCAGTGATCCAAGAGTTATTTTGCTAACACAAACAAACCAGTGTGTGAATATGACTGTAACTGTAAAGTGCTTTGGGGCCCTCATGGGGCTTGATAAAGCGCTACATATGTTTAGTCCATTTACCATTTACAAACGAACACATATGAGCACACAGACATGGTAAAAGCATTACTGCCCTTCACCTTTAGTGGCTGGCAATAATTATGTTTTAAGCCAAGCAGAGCATAAAGTTAAACTGCTCAACAAAAAAGGGAGTTCAAAGTGCAAAGATAAGTCATGGTTTAACAAATGACTGATTTTACAACGTCGTATACTCCCAATATAGGCTAGTATGTTGCGTTTCCTCTCTGATATCGTTGGTCCTTAAATAGAGTATACCCACACAAGTAATGGCTTTGTATAAGATTAAGTCAAATGAAAAATGAATCTAAACAGAATAATTAGTTATCTAAAAATGAATATCATCTCATTTTATTGTTTAAAGTTGTCTCTAGGATAAATATTGTTCCAAATGTAAGATAATTTTTTCTTTTTTCAGTATCAGCACATCATAAGGTTATTTACTTATTACATATTAATTAGGATAATAAACACTTGTTTCTACACAACCTAGTAAATGAAATCAAAGTAATCATCCAGCTGATGCTTGGGTAAATGCAGTAGTTGGCTTATAGTTATGATTAAATATACTTTTACCATATTTTATCTTTGAGCCATTGATATACGTGAGCTGTAATCAGCCAATCAGATTACAGGAAAAGTTTAGTGTCGTCTGCAAATCACCYAATTCGGAAGCGTCACTTGCTGCTAACCCCGGCTGCTAACTTCAGACCAAGAAAGAACAACTGGTGAGATTTCTTAAAGTAAAAACATCATTTATGTCCACATAATTAGAATATTACAAAGAAATGTGTTAAAAACGTCACTATACTTTTACATTTGCTAAACTAGCTTCCTAACATTGACKAGATCCTTGAGTGTTACGCTAATAATTATGCTAATATAGGTAATTAGCGCACTTGCTAATGTTAGCATTTTTAGCTTTAAAGGTAGTTTAAAATGTAAACCTCTACGTGTCACACAATAAAGACAGAGCAAGAGTATTTATGTTTTAGTTCCACTACTTTAAAACAACTAAGAAAACAGCAAAGGAACTGAAAAGTTTAAGCTAGCAGCAATGTTAGCATTTGCAGCTAAGTGCAGTTTTTTTTAGCAGTTAAAAATCATAAAGTTGTTGTATGAGGCTTAAATTATAATACTGAWAAAACAAAAGAGCCAAAATAACATAGTTGAGGATTTGTTATCATGATTAACATGAAAAAATTTGATAAAACAAATCAGATTATTTGTCCTGTCAAACAAATATTTAAAGATTAAATATTTACTGTGCTTTTCACAGTCACGGCCATGTCTGTCTGTGACGACACCCTGCTGTGTAATTACCCAAAGTGTCGGGCCAAGCTGAGCGGCTTCGCCTGGGTCACTGCCTGCTCGCACGTTTTCTGTGACCAGCACGGGTCCGGTGAGTTCAGCCGCTCCCCCGCCATTTGTCCGGCCTGCTCCTCTGCGCTGTCCGGGAAGATGGACATTGTGCGCTCGGAGCTTTCGCCCTCCGAGGAGTACAAAGCCATGGTGCTGGCAGGCCTCCGACCCGAAATAGTTCTGGACATCAGCGCCCGTGCTCTGGCCTTCTGGAGCTACCAGGTCAAATAGCTTCCTGTTTCTACAATCCCACGCTGCATGTGCAAAGCCTAACGGCATGTTGTTGTACGCTTCTYTTCAAATATTTACAGGTTCACCAGGAGCGGATGTATCAAGAGTACAGTCTTTCGCGTTCTGATGCACAGCTGAAGCAGATGGAGAAGGTTCTGACTCAGCAGAACCAGAGCAGAGAACTGGAGCTCACTGCCATGAAGGGGGAGATCACCTCGTTGAAGAAAGTAAACTGAAACTCTTCATCTTCTTCACAACAAACACTGTTGAGATTACAGACATGCCTTTTATTAAACCCTTTGTGCCCAGGTGATGGAGGAGTATAAGAGGAAGTACAGCGAGGTGTCTGAGAGGCTGATGGAGAGGAACAGGCAGTACCAGAAGCTGCAGGGGCTTTACGACTCACTGAGGCTGCGGAACATGGTGGTGGGTGTGGGGGACAGGGAAATGCAGCTGCAGTCTGGACATCAGGACTTAAACACAGGTAATAACCATTTATTCTCATCTTAAGAGGATTTTAGTGKAAAACTCTGGAATGAAAGGCAGTGGGCGATGTGTTTTGTCAAGGAATGCTCTTGTCTTTTAAAGTGGTCCTAAAACATTACCTCAGACTTTCCAAAGGACTACAAATGTTTTTATTTAGTACTTTGGCTGCTTTTTGTCTCGTTTTCTGACCAATCCTTGGCTGTTTTTAGAGAAATGTTTGTTTGTTGAGTCTCTAAACCCTGACCTATAAGTCATTCAGACACGAAAAGCTCCTAAGCTCCTAACTGATAGTGTCAATAATGATACCTGACATCCTGTTTCACCCAGCGATGGCTCGGTCCATGACCCCTCAGAAGAGCCCTCAGTACCCCACCATCGGCCCTGAAGGGGACAGTCGTTTCTTCTCCTTCCTGGAGCACGACGGGCCCAAAACCTTCTTTAAGTTCAGCTCCCCGGCCAGAGATAAGTGCCGCCCCTTCATCACCAAACGCTGACTGCAAATACCTTCATGTTCTGTCGTTACCTGAGCTAGTTCTGCTCAGAGTTCTGGTGTAGAAACAGTTCAGTTGAAGTTGTTATTACAGAATGTTGAATACATGTGTTTGTTTAGAGCAGGAACACTGACAAGAGGATACTAAGTTTCCAGTAAAGCTGTTAACATTTATTTATAAAACACGTTGCATTAAAAGCCTTTCAAAGGAATTTGTCTCAGAAACTTCTTTRTAGATTGTGTCACGTTCATCAAAATGACAGGTTTTCTAATTAAGAGATGATTGTAAAGTGTATATATATACACTCACCGGCCACTTTATTAGGTACACCACGCTAGTAACGGGTTGGACCCCCTTTTGCCTTCAGAACTGCCTCAATTCTTC
>NW_013953327.1:29901-32927 GCF_001266775.1 Austrofundulus limnaeus
TATATATATAAAGTTACACTTGAACCTCCTGCTGATTGATTCCTTATTTGAAGTATTAAATGTGACATTTTTAATGCATATTATTAACAATCAACAAAAAACGCTTTCTGTCCAAATCAGTGTTATCTTTTTATTTCTTTCTTAGTCTTTGTAGCCATGAACTGATGGTTAAATAATGTCCTGTGCAACAAGGAAAAAGCTAAATATCACAACATGAATATTTATGGATCCTGGTACTGTTCGTGTCAGCTCAAGGGCAGAATGTATAAAACTGAGCTGCTGCTTCAGGTCAACACAAAAAAAAAAACTATTTTGGAAGTAAACTGAAAACTCCACATCAAAGTTTATATATTTATTTAGAAAATAACTCCACAGTGGTCTCCACCATAACAAACTTTTAAGAAATCATAAATATGAACAAAACAAGGCAACATGTACAGGGGAAAAAAAAAAAACTAGAACTGGCACAAACTTTGAGAACGCTCAACATTCAGAAAACATGAACTCAGCTAAAGTTTTCGGTCCTTTTTTGTGTTTCATTCGCTCTTTTGCTTGTAGCAGACAGTAACAGGAATCTGACTCTTGAGGTTTTGCTTCTTGCCGTTGACGATGAGCAGCAGAGGAGAATCCACTCGTATGCTTTTGAAATCGAACGACTGTCGTAGGGAGGAGGTGGTGGAAGAGTTAGACTGGATTACTGTGCCAAAGGTAAGCAAAGAGCACGAGACACTGACCTTATTTTTATGTGTGATACTGTGTCGCTTGACRTTAGGTTCAGGAATGGCCACGGAGTCGCCTATCAGGACGCCCCAGCTGTCTGCTGTGTTGTAAACCATCACCACGATACACGTCTCTTCCTTGTCGACCATACCGAACGTGCTGGGAAACAAACAACGTAGGATTTTTTTTTATTGCAATCAGATGCCGCTGTTCCACCAAACTGCCTGTGGATTACAGCTGTTTAAAACTCACAAGGCCATGCGGCCCTCTGGGGCCAGGCTGAACACCACCTTTCCCAGAACTGCTACCCCGGCCATGTGACCGTGTGTGAGGTAGGAAAGAGGCTGTGGCACCAGACTGCCCACGCGACCAGAGGGGGAGCGAAACTGCGGAGACGAGCAGGGACCCAGAGCCGACGTGTCGAGCTGCGACAGCATCATCTTCAGACGACGTGCTTTAACTTTCCCCTGGACAGAAAGTCAGGAGGAAGAAGAGGGTTAGAATAAAACTTCACTCTGCTGTCACCATGTGGTCAGAAATATCTTTGCAACCACTTAAAAACTGTATATTAGCACTCTATTCAGGAGATGCTTTTTTATTTTGAATCAGTTTTATTACAACTACTAGTTTCCAACTATGAGAGACTATTTATTCGAAATGAAATAAATAAATTTTAAAATTTGTCTTATTTTGCTTTTACCGTGAGAAAAAGCAAGTGTTTGGGAATTGAATACAGGCTATTGAATAAAACTGTTATTTGGCCCAAAGCCACCATAAGTATCTCTGCAAAGCCTTTAATACTGTATTAGTGACAGTCACTCAACTCATTTATGGACATGTGTCTGTTTTATTTATAAAAATGAACGTTTTATTATGAAGAAACGCCAGGCAGGCAAGAATCCCCACTCTGGTGGTGAAACAGAACATTTCCTAAATACCAACCCACAGGGAAAACTCCGCCCCCTCATTTGCATACTGGACCATGAAATGAAACGACATGAAAAAATTAAACAGCATGGAATAAAAAGGGAGTTCAAAATAAAAGTCCCTGAAATATGTAAAGTAGCTTTAAAAAATAAAAGTGTCACAAAATAAAACTACAATATGGAATGAATGAATGAATAAATCATAATATAAATACGGTAAAATTTTATTTTGTTAAATGCATACAGGGTTCCMACACCTTGGTCAACATTATATTCAAGGACTTTCAAGGACAAGTGTAATTTTTGGCTGTTTTCACAAACTTTCCAGGGCCTTCAAATCATTTTTTCAAATTCACAAACTTTCAAGGATTTCAAGGACCTGAGGGAACCCTGTAAATAAATAAAGACATGCTAAAAATGTATTATAATTTTATCGATTTTGTTTTATTTCACAGGGAGATTTATTTATTTAATGGAATATTTATTAATGCTTTATTGATTACATTACTTATTTATTTAATTTTGAATGAAAGGGCTCTCCATATCCAACAGCTGCAGCCCAGTGAAATACAGCCTTACGATGATAATTAATTACGTTTAACGCAACAACAGAACAGAGCAACTCTTCTACCTTGTTCTGGATGAGGTCCGTCACTCTCTCCAGATACTCCAGCAGCTGCCTCTCTCTCTCTCGCGGCTCCTCAAAGCTCGGGTCCAGTTCCGCCGCCTTGCTGTGTCCGTTGAGCGCACATGAAAACATCTCCTCATACTGAAACAGGTTGGCTCTGTTGAAGTGCAGCTCTGGGATACAAGGGGCGATTTTATCTGAGGTCTCCTATAGGTCGATAAGATGTGATTAAAACATACGTCAACACGCTCATTTCTAACCTACAGAGTGTGTGAGGACTCACAGCTTTGACGTAGGCACTAAAAGCTTGTTGAGAGAAATGTGGATTCTGTCCACAGGTGAAAAACATGGACATGTAGGCATTTGCTAGAATATCTGTAAAAATTAATGACAAAGAAAACATTTTAAACAAAAAGATCCAATAAAAACATCTCTTCTTTATTACAACACACTGTCTAACACGGTCTGTTCCTGTGTTATATCTTTATTGGTATCAAGGCTGGAATGGCCATCTGGCGTACCGGGCAATGCCCGGTGGGCCAACGCTCATATATGGGCCGGCCCGGGTCTGTCATGAACCTAAAAAAATATTATAAACAATTTTTGTCTATCGCAACAGCTTATTGGTTGATTTTCATGATCGACATGAGCTAAGCCAATGAACTCTAGAAGGCACTCCTCGGCCGGGCCGGCAAGACCCTCCCCTTTTCAACCAAAGTTATAAATCCTGCCAGAAGCTGCCGGTCCGGACA
>NW_013953327.1:33949-36747 GCF_001266775.1 Austrofundulus limnaeus
GTTTATGGTTGAATGTGGGAAGTGTAGAGGGTAGAACCTGAGGCGGGACCTCGTGCGCAAACTCTGATGTGCGGCTGTGATTTATAAATGAAAGATGTGCAGAAATGTGCGTACGCACGGTTTTATAAATCTGAATTTTTTTGGCGTACGCCATTTCCGCCTTTTGGCCGTACGTTCACTTTTAGTATGGTTTCCACGCAATCCTTTATAAATGAGACCACAGGTGAGTTAAAAAAAACACTGTATCAGAGTTCTGCATATAAAAACAGTGTGCATTGTTAATTAAGGCTTTGTTTGTGACAACTAGTAACAAATTCAGCTCTGTCAGCAGGTAGATCCATAAATATATCAGCTAATTATTCTCTCATGATGTCCAAGTTCTGTTTGTAATGATAAGCTTGTTGAACAGTTCGAACAGGAATATTTTTATTAACAGTCTGATTGAAACCTTTAGATGTGAATCAGATTTATACATTTGACTTTTAAGAAGGTGGAAGTTTTAGTTTTGTTTCATTTGATAATCTGTTAGTTTAAAATCTTACAGCAGCAGGTAGAACTACGATGATACATAAATACTGTTTCAGTCACATTGTAATATTTTCACTCTCATCAGGTAAAGAAATAGACTGACAGTAACTGAATTCAGTCTCTGTTACCATGGTGAGCTAACCAGGCCTAAATAAATCCTTCTTTGTGACTCTGAAAACTTTAAGTTTAGCAGTTGTCTGATCTGTTCTCTTCAGTTTGTATCCAGCTCTCTGATCCACTGACTGAGCATCAGAACCTCATGAACATTAAAGTCTCTGAGTGGAAGAAGAGCTCATCAGTTTTTTTTTTAACATGGTTACTCTCTTCCTTGTAGGCTGCTGCACTTTAACTTGTGAAACACAACATGCAAACACATCCTCTGGTATGTCGTGTCCATTTGCATATTATATAAATAATGATGGTGGGCCGCCAGGACCAAAAAATGCCTGGACCGTTTTTTGGTCCCAGTCCAGCCCTGATTGGTATGACTGTTTCACTGATGTGAAAAGGAAATCTGTCAATCTGTTTGTGGCTTTCTGAAACACTCAGATGTATGACACACACAAAAAAACGAATTTTGGAATTGAAATTGAACTATAGAATATAGGAATCTAACTGAAATTTTAATACAACAAAACAGTTTCAAGACAAATCAATACAAATTTAAAACTTTTAATTCAGTTTCAATTTAGTGAAATTAATTTTCAAACCAATGCATTTAATTTCACATTATGCAAATACAGATTCGGTTTCTGTTGGCACAAGTTTCTTCCCGTACTTCAGCTCCTTCAGGATATTCAAGCTCTAAATTTGGTGTTTCAGCAATTTATACTTTATGAGATATTTAGCTTTTTCTGCCATTTATTTTCTCATTAAAATGAACAGAGCTGTCATCAACACCCTTATAACTCTTTAAAATGTTTATAAATCTATGCTGTACTTTTCACATCTTGTTTGGTCCATTGTTTTACTTCCTTATGCTAATTTCAGCTTCTTTTAGCTTTTAGTTTTTTTCTGCTTTCTTTTAATGTTCTCCTGCTAATTTCTACTTTTTTGTGCATTTTTCAGCAGCTTTCTGATAAGTTCAGCCGATTTCCATCTCTTCAGCTGTTGTTTAGCTGTTTTTAGCTAATTATAGCTTCCTTTTAGCTAAATTCATCTTTTTGTGATAATTTCAGCTTCTTGTAGCCTAATTCAGCAAACATGCTCTTTCTGACTTTTTGTGCTAACTGCAGTTTTTTCTGCTATGTTTTAGCTATTTTTCTACTAATTTCAGCTGCTTTAGCTGTTTTACAATTATCAACTCTCTCTGGTCAACACATTTTTGCCATTTATTTCTACTGATTTTTCACTTTTCTTTCCTACTTTCAGCAAACATCAGCTGTCCAAACTGAACTCACATTAACAGTTTTGCTCCTAAATATTTTCAGCTTCTTCAGCAGCTTTAGGTGAAAATCTTTCAGCATTAATTATTCACATTGTATTTTCTCAGGAAATGTAATTTCTCTAGTGTTTTTATTATTATTCATTTTTTTGTTTCAAAATTTTTTTGTTCATCTGTATGGCCCAATTATAGTCCCATACACAGGGYTCCTGAAGAGCCTTAAAAAGTCTTAAAAGGCCTTGAATTCATCAATCCAAAAATAAGGCCTTAATTAGCCTTACAAAGTCTTAAATCAATCTTTCAGAAGTCTTAAAAATGTCAACACATTGTACAGTAAGTAGGATGACTGAAATACTCGCACTCAGACACTCCCCTTTGACATCACTTGCTGTTACTTCACATGCAAATATCTCAACAACTGTTCATCTGAGCAACGTGACATTCATTTTGTAATTTAATAATGTTGTCTTTCCAAAAATGCATTCATATTTCTTACAAAGATTTAGCAAGCTGGGGTTGAGAACCAACAAATTTGGGGTCATTAGARGATTTACAAGGATTAAATTAGTTTTAAAACTGATGGAAAGGATGTTTWTGCTATATTTGTAGTGTTTCCCGTGGAAAATTGGTCTTGGCGGGGGGAGGGGGGACTTGTTTTATAAAAACATAATTTTACGCAACTCACCTGCAATTATGGTAATAAATTTACACATACATGAATATTTAATTGCCTAACTACATCYTAGTTAAGGACTCCTCATGATAATTATCAATAAAATTMTTAHTGATAATAAGTGATCAGAACTGTGTGCAGCAGATGATCTGAGTCCAGAGTTCTCAGTTTGAAACCTTCTGGAGCTCTTCTGTGTGACTCTAGGTGTGACAG
>NW_013953327.1:38102-43852 GCF_001266775.1 Austrofundulus limnaeus
GTATAATGGTAGGGGAAACACTGATTTGACAATAAAGCAATTAGATATGGATAAAAAAATTGGTCTATCAGCAATATTTAAGTAATTCAACCAAGAATACTTTGATTCATGGGTTTCTGCTGTTTTTGTTATTTAGTCATTTGTGTTTATTATGAAATTGGTCTTAAATTTAATTTCAYTTGGCATTAAAAAGTGTTAAATTTAACTTGCCTTAAACTGTAGGAACCCTGCATACAAAGCTCTACTCACACCATGAAGTCCCATCAGTGGGGTCCAGCTGGACCGCTTGCCGGGCCATGTCCACACTCTCCATCACCACTTGGCCTTTCTCATCGCTGTTGGCCGCCGGTGCCTGCCTCAGCACCATGGACAGGCTGCGCAGAGACACTTTGTTCTTATTCTACAAAAACAGATCAAGCAGACAGAGGTGATGTTATATAAAGCTCAAACTCTCCARAAGTGTCAGCTGTCATTGCTTCATTTTCACCTGTTGCAAAGCGCCGGTGAAGCAGTTTTTAGCAGCGACCAGGTCTCCTTTCTTCCAGTACTGCTCCCCCAGCGTGTTCCAAGCCTCCACCAGGCCAGGCTCCAGCTTCACAGCACGGGAAAGGCACTCCTCTGCCACGGCGCTGAAGTCCGGCGTTGCATTCAGACACCTGCCCTTCTGCAGCAAAAACTCAGCTTTGTGTTTGAAGCGCTCTGATGAGAAGGTGGGAGGAAAAAAAAAAGCAGACGTCTGAATGAGTTTCTGCAAACTGGAGAGTAAACGTTTGGGAGATGAGAGCAGCACGGGCACCTTCTTTCTCCTCCAGCTTTTTCAGAGTACGCTCCACCTCCCGTGCAACGTCGCTCTGCTTCCGTCCAGCATCCTCCACGCCGTGCGTCTCAAAATAACAGTCTCTGAATTTATACAGCTCGTCTACGAGCTCCTGTGTTGGAAGAGTGGGTGAGTGATAATTAGATCATTATTATTAGATGACTAATGGGAACGGACCAAATCATACAACGTTCTGCTCCCAAAATGAAATTGCACATTTTGATGTTTAATTTGTGATTTGTTTTAAAGCTGCACAGCAGGATAGAGGATTTTAAAGGAATATTAATAGTGGGTAAATCAAAACAAAACATTCATATAAGCATTGTTACCCTTCAAATCTTTATGGTTTGCTTCCAAAGTCAAAAATCTTGTAAATCTTAAATAGATTTTAAACAGCAGCTCTTTCTGYTTTTTTCTTTGGAGTTTGGCTTCTTTTACACTCATTTCTAGTCCAGTACCTGATCATTTGGCAAGGAAAGTTTGTTTATTAGGTAACTTACCTCTGACTTACTTCAAGCATAATAGGCACTGATACCAAAGGCTGTCATATGCAAGAACTGGACTTAGCAGAAAAAGTTAGGGAATATGTGGTAGATTATTTCTTTGTGGTAACAATACTTCTTGGCAATAAATCTTATACCRAGCACCTGATGGGCAGCGCCTGGGGGTACCAGAAGCACAAAACAAGTGTCAAACAGCAAAATAAGCAGTTTGGCGGAGAAGATTTGGTAAAAATTTCATGTACACAACCCACACACTCAGCTCTACTGCTCATCCCACAAATGCACKTTMCTTATAACGGTAGCACAAYTGAAATGGGAAATCAACAGAATTTCTAAGGGTATAATATTTATTTCCAAGAAGCATTAAGTGTAGATGTTAACATTAGCAGACTTCCATAAAGCTAACATGAATAACTACAAAAAGTTGGMTCTGAGAGCAGATAGGCCTGTCTGTAGATTCATAATACACAGACTGATGCACCTGAAACAGCATCAAAACAGTTACCTTTTTTATAACGCAATCCTYAGGCGCATCACGTCAAAATGACCTCAAGTCAACCACTTACAACAACAACATGGCACACTAACTGAGAGATGCTGATGATGAACTTGCCTTCATAACCTGCAGCTCGTTTTTGTCCTTTCCAGGCTCACCGCTGTCTTCTTTTTCCGCCATCTTCACTTCAACTAAAGCCCCCCAAAAAGACAGGAGCAACAGCCAAACTAAATGTTAACAAATAATTGCTAAATATAAAAGTCTACTTCTGTATACTAATACTTTTATTGAAGAACCAACAATGTGCTCAGGTTTAGCACAAAGAAAAAGAAAGCTAAGGCTTTTAATTTCAGCAACACCGGAAATCGCTGCGGTCCGTCTTCAAAATGAATCCGGCAAATATTTATTTATATTTTGTACAATGAACTGATAAAAAGTTTAACTACGTTATTTATAAAATGAATATAKAGCTCTAATCATTTAGAAAATTTAACCATTATTATCAGCCACTGATAAAAAAAATTAATGTTATTTTCCCCGGAACGTTTAGTCTTGCAGGAAATGCTTGCCGGGGCTTTATTTCGTTGCGGACCACACACTTTGTTCCTTCGAGCGCGAATAGTTTTCAATCAGTTTTATATTTTGGTACTCCCTGTGACAGACGTTTGGAGCTTGCGTTCTTGTGTAATTCAGCTCGTCATGTCGGACACTTGGAGCAACATCCAGGCGCACAAGAAGCAGCTGGACTCTCTGCGGGAGAGGCTGCAGCGGCGGCGGAAAGACCCGGCGCAGCTGTCCGCCGCGGGTGAGTTCCAGGCCGGGTAGACCCTGCGAACACAGCGGCCTGCGGGGGGCTTGTGTGTTTCCCACTAAGTAAAAACACGTATTGCCTTTTTTTTCTGGCGGTGTAGGTGCACATAAACTAATCAAAAAGTAGGAAATTAGATGTAAAAGTGCCAAGATGTTACTCATGCAAGGAATTTGTARTGACAGAAGCACACCGGAAGTTGACAAGTAAAAATCTAATAGAAATTTAACATCTATACACAAACTGAACTTTAACATTTTTCGTCTCAATATAAGTGGCATTTGACTGGAAATCTACAGGCACAGTTCAAACATTTATTTTGAGTCAGCTGGGTAGTAACTTGAAGTGAATGAAATATTTTATATTCCTTTGAGTGTAAAAACATCAACATTGAAGTTGTACAAATTGTTCAATTGATATTGGTTCATTCATTCATTAAAAACACTGGGGTTTTTTTTTGTTTTAAATGTGTTTCTGTTTTGGTGAGTAACTTGGTTGACGTTTAAGTTCAGACCCACAGTCAAAAACTTTGACATGGATTTGAAGTTCAAGAATCGACTGCAACGCCTTGTATGTAGGAGTCCAATCTAATCATCAGACGTCTTTAACTGGTTCAGAATCCTGTGGCTCGTCTTCTAACCAACACTTGAAGACGTGAGCACGTCACCCCGGTTTTATTTTCTCTCCATTTTCTTAGAATTTAGAATTAATTTTAAGCTTTTATTATTCACATTTAAAGCTCTTAATAGTCTCACCCCACCCTACTTAACTGATCTGGTAGTTTTTCGTTAGAGAGACTGACTTCTTTACTGTTTGTTACAAAGTCCAAACATAAACATTGGTGTGACCGTCAAGMCTTTTTGGTYRCTGCACCCAGACTGTGGAACTAACTATGTAGACTTGAGCTGCCTCAGATCTTGATCTTTTTAAATCTTGTCTTAAAACCTTTTTATTTAGGCAAGTTTGTAAATGGGACAGATGATGCACAATCCACTCTTTTAGCTGTTAAATACATTTTGTTGTGTAGTTTGAGTCTCTATGAGTGCAGAAAACTATATAACACTGAACTTGAATTCATTCTAGGAGTGTTTTGAAATAATCTAGATTAAATCCCATTTCATATTTCCATGTTATTCTCTGATTGGTTTCGATGCACAGTGTGTACGTTTTCTCTGAGTTTATCTTYGTCACGTCTCAGATGTTGGGAGCAGCAGTGAAGGTTCAGCAGCCAGGAGTGACAGTCCAGCTCCTTCAGTCCTGCCCACGTCTCAGGAGGAGACTCAAAAACCGCCAGACCCTGAACTAGAGAAAAGCCTGCTGGGATATCTGTCTGATCTGAGTCTGTCGCTGCCGACCGACTCTCTGGCCATCACCAACGAGCTCAGCCGTGTAAGTCTGTTTCAATGTGAAACACGGGAATGTTTAACTTGTTTTATTTTTTCTTATTTTGTTTCTTTGTGTTTCTTTCTCATCAGTCTGAAGGAACTGTCAGTCATGGATGCATCCAGAGCCTGCTGCTTAAATTCTCAGCTCAGGAGCTCATCGAGGTTCGACAGCATTCCTCTGCGTCTTCATCTTCTACAGCCTCCTCCACGGTCGTGGTAGCCGTGGACCACACGAAACTCTGGGCCATGATCGGCTCTGGGGCTGGAGCCCAGAGGACCGGAGTGAAGAGGAAAGCYGAGGAGCAGAGCGTCAGCAAAAGAGCCGGCGGCTTCTCGCCCTCGCTCCCGAGCGCTGCTTCTCCGCCACACTCCTCCTCGTCCTCCTCCTCCCTGACTCCGGCCTCTTCGTCTCAGCTCACGTCTTCCTCTGCGGGGAGCGCAGCCGAGAAGAAAGGGAGAACCAGCAAAAACCAGTCGTCCCACCTGGACATGGAGATCGAAAACCTCCTGAACCAGCAGTCCACCAAGGAGCAGCAGAGCAAAAAGGTGAGCAGAATCATTCCGAGGACTCTGAGCAACGCAGCATCGTGTGAATGTTTTATTCTTTATTTTTATTTCATTTCGTTTCATTTTATTTTATTTTATTTTTTACTTTTTTCAGATGAGTCAGGAGATTCTGGAGCTGCTCAACGCCAGCACGGCCAAGGAGCAGTCCATCGTGGAGAAGTTCCGCTCCCGTGGCCGGGCGCAGGTCCAGGAGTTCTGCGATCACGGGACCAAAGAGGACTGTGTCCGCTCTGGAGACGCTCCTCAGCCGTGCACCAAGCTGCACTTTAGGCAAGCATCGTTATTGTTTTTAGAACGTCTGCTTAGACGCTGTGGATTGGCCCACATTATGACTAAAATCTAACAGCTGAATAATAACTTGATGGCAGAAATTACATTTTTATCATCAGCTTTGCATTAAAGGGCACCTATTATGCAAAACTCACTTTTTTCATGTTTTTAAACTTACTTTTGTGTCTCTACTGCTTAGAGAAGCAGTCCAAACACCAAACAAATGCACCCAGYYRTTTTWTAGMTGTAATTACRTGTATTTTTAGGTATCTGGAAACATGGTATTTCTCAAAGCACGTTATTCTGACGTCACAATAACAGTCACCTAGCAACCTAAACCAGAGTCCTGCTCCTCACGAGGCAACCCGAGGTGAAGCTCCGCCCCCTTCCTCAAAAGACGATAGTTGTTCTGTTTTTACAGCAGCCATGGAGAACAGAGATGCCTGGATTAATTTTATTTTTATCTTTGATGACAATGTTCTAACAATATTGCCAAAGAAAGCTGTAGTTTGTGAAAATAATTTCACTTTGGGAACTTCTACCATGTCGGGGGGCGCAGCTACAGTAAACAAACAGATAGGGGGGATAGGGGAGGGGGCGTTCCATAGCAAGTTCTGCATACAGCACGTTCTGGAGAGAGCTGAAGAACAGGAAGAACTGAAAAGGTAAAATTTCATTTTTTGAGATTCTTTTTGTGAATTAAATCAAATGAACATGTTTTGTATAGCCCACAGATGGATGGATCCTAACTTGTGCTAAAACCCCCATAATAGGCTGCCTTTAAAGAGTACAGGAAACATTTGTTGTTCTTGATGTTATTATGTATCACCAGAACTCTTATTTTTTTGTTTTTTTGTTTTGACACGTAGGATAACCTCCCACATCAAACTGAGAATTAAGTTAA
>NW_013953327.1:44018-45648 GCF_001266775.1 Austrofundulus limnaeus
AAATATATGAATATTGAGATTTACCAGCTGGAAAGTAAAGAAGCTTTGCTAACTCGAAGGAAAATTGACAAAGATTGATTTATTGTTGGCTCAAAATCTTTGTTTTTGTAGCTACTGCTCCAAAAGTTCTTTAAGATATTTAATTTAAAGGATCCATCAATAGAGTATTTATTCATTATTTTTGACAAAATGTGTGTATTGTGAATATTTTAAACATAGTTCTGAAAGTGAGTGAAAATAATATTTTATCCGTCCCTCACTGGTTAAATGCAGGAAACTGTTGAGCTTCAGTTTTTTGCGTCTCTGCAGTAATGTCCTGATGCATCTCAGTAATCCAGGTAAAAAATCAAAAGGAAAAAAAATTGTATAGGTCTTCTGGACGGGTTCTTCTTTAATGAAACGTTTCGTCTCTYCTCCAAGAGACTTCTTCAGTCAGTAAATGTTTGAAAGGAATTGCTGCACATCTTCTCACTGATTGTTCAGGTGTTTTGAGGTCTGAGATTAAAATATCTTGGGAAACGTCTCTAAAGCTGTTCAGGACTAAAAACTGTTTCAGCGACGCTCTCCTGGGTTTAATCTGCGTTTCTTTCAGACGACTTCTTCTCGCTGCAGAATCATCAGGTCAGCAACACTGATGCTTTCCTTAAATAACTCACCTGATTCGACCTTCTTCTCTCTGTGCAATCAGAGCAAACTAATAATGGAGCTGATATTTTTAATCCCCCCAGAAGCCCCCAGCTCTCCTGGAAATGAAGCTAAACAGAACGTCACGTTTCTACTTTGTCATCTTCCTCACATTCATTCTCTGTGGAACAAAACTTTTGTTTCAAATGTTTTAATTGAGTCTGTTTTCTCCAGACGTCTCCTGTAAATTTAAAAACAAATCGTTTGACTTTGTTTTATCTGACCTTTCAGACGWATCATCAACAAGCACACAGACGAGAGCCTGGGAGACTGCTCCTTCCTCAACACCTGCTTCCACATGGACACCTGTAAGTACGTGCACTACGAGATCGACAGCCCCCCAGAGGCCGAGGGCGGCCTGCTGGGACCGCAGGCGGGGACCACCGAGCTCGGGCTCCACGCCGAGGACACGGACAGCAACGTGGGCAAACTCTTCCCCTCACAGGTGAGGAAGGAGACATCACACGATTCAGATTTWAAAAAAAAACTGGGGATTTTTTATTTTTTGCGTTTAGTGAAACTGTATCTGCTGTGATCCTCAGTGGATCTGCTGCGACATCCGCTACCTGGACGTGTCCATCCTGGGTAAGTTTGCCGTGGTGATGGCCGACCCGCCGTGGGATATTCACATGGAGCTGCCGTACGGTACTCTGACGGACGACGAGATGAGAAAACTCAGCATCCCCGCCCTGCAGGACGATGGTTTCCTCTTCCTCTGGGTGACAGGAAGGTAAAGAAAACAAACCTKTACGTTCAGTTTGTTGCTGCTGCAGTGAAACCTGCTGCTCTACACCACCAGTCATCTGTCAGCCACAACCCTGGATTTTTTTAATTCATTTATTCATTTCATTTAAAAATAAAGTTAAAAATTTTATACACAATACTGTAAAGAGAAGAAAAAATCACACTTAAAATGAAAGGCAGAAAGAAGAAAAAAACCTTATAA
>NW_013953327.1:48745-53132 GCF_001266775.1 Austrofundulus limnaeus
CAATAATACATAAATATTTGGTCTAAATCCTAATTTTATGTAATTTAAATGAGGATTTTTTGTAAGTCATTTGAAAAAAGAAACCTCAAATAGAATTTAAATATTGAGATTTCCCAGCTGGAAAGAAACAAAAGCTTTGATAGCTCACAGGGAAAATCTCAATATTTTAAGGTGTTTTTCTCAAAATCAGGGTTTTGGTTGCTAATGCTCAAAAAAGTGCTTCAAAAATTTTTTGTTTTAGGATATTTCAGACAGTTCGTTGAAATAATATATTAATAACACATTTATTTGTTATAGTTTGACAAAATATAATTTTTGCAAGCATTTTAATCAAAACACGAGATCTGCTTATTTCTTCACATACAACTTTTAGACCTAACCCTCGTTTCGGTGTGATGGGTCACAKATATAGATTATTAGACAAATACGACACTACAGCATCACTTTCTGGTTTATTTATTGATGTGTTTTACGGTTATCYAGGAAAGTACAACTCTGTCTTATGAAGTTTGTCCTCTCCTAAATGTATATTTGGGAGGACTCAAATATAAGTTTCATTTTTAATTTTAAGTAAAAATATATTCATGTCATCACCCTCTTTTTGTTTTTCACAAGAAATGTCTTGTTTTTGTTTTTTTTTCTGAGTTTCCTGAAAAACTAAAAAAAAGCGTTTAGTAATTATTTTCAGAAAGTGGTGATTTTTAACACCTAATTGTTCAAAAACAGTGTTTGTTTTTCTGTTTAGGAGGTTCTGCTAATCCTAAATAACTATGGGAAATTAAAAATGTGCACCAGGCAAAGGTCTGGATGAGTTTGTCGGGGGTGGGTTGGGTAAATGTTTTTCAGTATTGCCTCTTCCTCGGTGGTGTCTTGTTGTTGTTTTTTCCTCACTCCTATTATTGTTTTCCTCCTCTCAGCTATGATCGTGTTGATGAAATCATCTGGGTGAAAACCAACCAGCTTCAGAGGATCATCCGGACCGGCAGGACCGGTCACTGGCTGAACCACGGGAAGGAGCACTGTCTGGTACTTTTTAATGTGTTAAACTGAGTTTTTATTGTCTCATTTTCGGTGATTGCTCTTTTAAAAAAAAGAAAAGCGCTTCGATGACGCGTCGTGTTTTTGTCCTCAGGTGGGCGTWAAGGGAAACACTCAGGGCTTCAACAGAGGTCTGGACTGCGACGTCATCGTGGCTGAAGTAAAGTGTTATTTTTATGTTTGGAGACTTATTATCTGTAAGGCTGTCAGCGACTAAGTGTCTGCACGCCCGACTCAGGTCCGCTCCACCAGTCACAAACCAGACGAGATCTACGGCATGATCGAGCGGCTCTCGCCCGGCACCAGGAAGATCGAGCTGTTCGGACGACCCCACAACGTCCAGCCCAACTGGTAAAAACAGGCTTTAATGTAAAACTGTCGTTTGTGGTTTCAAAACGTCATGTTTGCCTTTTTGAAATCTCCGTCCAGGATAACTCTGGGCAACCAGCTGGATGGGATTCACCTCCTGGACCCTGAGGTTGTGGCGCGGTTTAAAGACCGATATCCAGACGGAGTTATCTCCAAACCTTAAGACGCACAGTGATGACATCACACGCCTGGAGTTTGTTTTTTTGGACTGCTTTTGTACCTGTGAATATTTTGTAATAAATATTTTGAATTAGATATATTGTCTGTGTGTGTTAAAGTGGGGTTCTGTTGAGAACTTATGAATACTAAACRTCTTATTTGTTGTAGATAGCRTTTTGAACAAAGAAGTAGGTTAATTCTGACTGGATTGATGAGCAAATGGCTAGTTTTAATCCACCCACAACAATTTATAGCAGCTCTTTTAGAGGCTTTAACATCTACCAGTTTCACGTTACGCTGAGATTTAGGCAAAAAATATTCCTGTTGAAGTGCTACTGTTGCTGCCGCCGCTATTTTCAAATAACTGTCTAATTTTTAATTGATTAAATAGGACAAACTCTGAGTAACAATCCATTTTGGACTTTGTCAGATTAGCTGTTAGCCCGTCAATCCAATCAGAACTTTTATTTATTTTTTTTACAAGCTGAGGCTGTTTCAAAATGCTTATCTATAGCAGGTAAGATATTTGTTGCTTCTACCAAATCTTATTCAGTGATTTCAACTATCTCTTTAAAAATGGGTAAAACTGCAATAATGTATAAGCAACCCCCCCCCCCCCCCACCAAAAAAAAAAAAAAAAAAAAAAAAAAATCTTGAGGTGCCTAAATTGGGGCCCACGGGCCAAATTTGGCCCATCAACCCATTTGATTTGGCCGGCCACTTTCAGTCATGGTGCTGACTTTATCTTTGAATTATGTTATATTAAGATTAAACATGAAATACATGTAGCTACAAGAGACATTTGGATCAGATTTAAGCACGTGAATCACAGACACTCGTATTTGATCAATTAACAAAATGTCCCATGAGCCTTTGTACAGGCTAAAAATAAACAAATAAAAAACACAAGTCAACGTGCTAGCTGCTAGCTTAATAAAAATACTTCACTAAAGCAGTGTTCATATTTCATWTATCATTGCATTTGGCCGCAGCTCATGGGTAGATTTTAATTTTGGCTCTTGAGGAAAACGTTTGGGCACCCCTGCTCTGATCCCAAAGCAACATGTTTACAATTAAATACAGGAGACATTACAAATTCAGTTTTCTTTTAGTAAAGAATTTCAATATTTTGACACACTGTAAATATGATTAAGTGTTGGTGTCCTTTCTGGGTGGTTACCAACACAAAGATACGTCAGTCCAATCAGATTAACAACAAAGTCTTATAAAAATGTTGATCAGGATTGCCAAACAGCAGAAATACAGTGAAGTTGCTGAGTGGCTCAGTTTATGTCAACCTGAAAAAAAAAAAAACCCAGCTCTTCATATCAGCTCTGTGTCAAACATTAAATCACCTTTATGACACTTCATGCTTAGGTCACTAAAAAACGTTTAGTATAGCATGTGGCTTAAAAAAATAAAATGTTAAAAACAAATTARTACATGATTATGTCACAAATGAAGTGTGGAAAATAAAGCAAAACACTTGGAGGGAATTATTTAGACTAATAGTCTAATTAGCAGGATGCAAAAAGGTAGAAAAAGCAAATAAAACTAGTTAATGCACTTGTTGGTAGAGCACACCGTAAACAATTCGTGTTTCCTGTCTTCAGTCCGTCAGGGCAGAGCATCCACTTTGTTCAAAGTCACTTTCAGCCTGTTTTTTCTCTGCCTTGTTGAACCTGATCAACCATCAGGAGTTCTGTCTGCGTGACAGCAGGTGTCTGAAGCTGACCCTCTTTTTGTTTTCATCACCAAAAGGCTTGTGAAGCGTGTAACAGAGTCTCTGCTCGGCTCAGTCGGTGGCGTCCACAGCATTGATGTTGCTGTCCAGCTGGTGTCTGAACGACAGCCTGGCCTTGGTGGAGAAATAGATCTGGGAGCCCCGGCTGAGGCTCCCCGCTCCTTCGCTGTCGCTGCCCCAGGATGTGGTGGAGGACAGCCGAGGCTTCATCTCCTCTATGGGAACTGAGTGAGCAAACATAAGAATAATAATTAATTCATTATATCAGACTAGTCAAAACGTATGCATCTTAAGTGGTAGTTTGGACCTTTTCAAGTGGAATTCTTTGGAGAAGTTAAGTACAGATAGTATCTTACCTRTTGTGGATAGAGCTAGTTTGAAGAGACAGTTCAATTTGGACTAATTCAACGAGCTAATGGCTAATTGAGTGGTGCCAGGAATTGAACTGGTGCTGTTTTAAAACAACTCCAATAAAAAAATAAAATAAAAAATTTGACAGCACTTCACGCAAATGCCTGTTATTTTATTATTTTTTTATTTTTGAACAATTACTCTTATTATCATTTCTACATTACACAGTTATTCCAGCAGGAATATTAAGATGTTCATGCAGGTAGTGGCCCTGGCTGAGCCAGATGTTGCCTGCAATTGATGTTAAATTTCTCAGCTTATTACAATAACTATAACAAAAGCGTTTAAACAATAAATAAAGCTTGTTTTTGTGATTTCAATAAAAATAATAGGTTTCTGCTAATCAGCTAACAGCTAAAAGTACAACAAATTATTTTTTAACGGGTTAGCTTTTTCACTGACAGCTAACAAACTAACATCAACAAGTTTTTGCCAGTCCCGCAAGTCTTCAGCTTTAGCGTTAGCTTCTGTTAATTTTTTTAAATTACTTTAGCTTATGTAACATTAATGAATGAATATTAATTTGCAGATTATGAATTAGTGCCCACCAGGGGTGTCACTAGATTTTAAGGACAAGCGGGGCAAGGACAAGCGGGGCTTAGCCCCCAGGAGATGCACAGAGTTTTTGTATATTATATATTTGTATTGTGTATGTGTGTGTTATAT
>NW_013953327.1:53142-56953 GCF_001266775.1 Austrofundulus limnaeus
GGGCCGCAATGCATTATGGGATATGCTGGGCCGGGAAGGATCCATCAGACTTGTCCTTCGATTCGGGCCAAAGGAAGGACATATTTGTCGGCCTCATCGGAGGAGTCTTCGGTTTTGGACGTCCTTCGTCGCGGCGCTGTGACGTATGCAGCCGACAAATTCGGCCTTCGGAGGACCCGTCCTGATGTTTTGGACACAGCCATAGAAAGTATTAGAAGTGGGAGGAGCAACAAAGAAGGAGCTGCATGGGGAGGAGTTAAAGTCTTGAGGAGAACGTGTTAAAAGTGGGAGGAGCCTCATGTAAAAGTAGCTGGATGCTAAAGGTGTTTGATGCAGGAGGGATTATGGGAGGAGCTGTATRTGGGTGAAGTTTAAATGTGGAAAGTGTTAGAAGTAGGAAGAGCTGCATGATGGAGTAGTTTGGAAGTGGGAGAGGATAAATGTGGGAGGAGCTATATGACGATGCAAATGACAACAAACAGAAACAATTTTTAGAGCAGACAAGCACAAAACATTTAGAGCATTTTAAAAAATCAGAACAGCTCTATGTCTACGTCTGTCATCTGTAMGGATCTCAAAATAAGCTGCAACAAATGAAAACACTAATAGAAAGCAAAGTGTCACTTAAATTAACTTGCATGTTCAGTTTTTTTGACTTTGTCATTCAAAATGGGATTCATTCTGAAAGCCTCTCAGCTCAATCTGTAATAAAATCCCCTCCTCCTCGGTTCTGTTCTGATGGGAAAACCCTGAGAGCGTGTTAATCCCCCGAGCCTCATTGTTCAGTAATCACACAGGGACAGGATTTAGATATCTGATGGCAAACAGTAAACTGTGATTGCAACAGAAAGGAGGGCAGTGTTGGCTGAATGTATTTACTTTTTTTTTTCTTTCCCCTTCCTCCTCACTGTTATGCTTCTGCTTTCACTGGAGACGTGCCGGGCCTCACATACTCACAGGGAGCTGCTGCTGCAGCACGTTACAGACACGCCAGGGAGGGGGACATGTCCACTTTAAAGGGAACGACTCTAACTTCTTCATTTAAACAAGTTGCAACCATTAAATCTCCTATTTTTTCTTCAATTTCCTGTCATTTAGCTTCCCTCCTTCCTCTGTTTCACTCAGGTGTGCCTCTGAAACTCGACCTCCTCGTTACAGACAGTGAATCCATTATGTCTGGCTCCRTTTACAGCGCCTGGACAGAAAACCTCAGAGTGAAGGAGGACAAACAGGAACAGCACAGACTTTCCCACAGAAACACTCAATATTAAAGGCCGTGGTCAGTGGTGAGGAATTCTGGGCACAGATCATGATTGACTGGGGGGGTTTGGCAGCTCGCAGCATGCGGGGAGTCTGAGGGAGAAAAACAACCTCACATGGCCGACACACTGACCACAGACAGGAGGGATATATATATATATATATATATATATATATAAAAGCTTTAAAATAGGCCTAGTGACGCCACTGGTGCCCACCACTGCTAGTTTGGTTTTTATTTGGTCAAAGCTAGCTAGCATAGCAGATAGCTACTATTTTGAGTAAACTAACCTTTATTGACCAGCCTTTATTGACAAGCTAACAGCTAGTTCTAGCTTGGCCTGTCATCTTTGAAAYGTTTAAAATTTATGTTTGGCCACTTGAAAAGTTTGGCCAATTTTTACACTGCTGTCAGCTGAGCATTAGARTAATTATTTAGTCAAATATATTGTTAATATTCCTGCTGGAAGAGCCCCAGGCACCACCAGAGCTAACCACAGCTGTTTGAGTTTGAAATTACCAGAAATGTATGTAAATAACCATGTAATACGAACGTGATGGAGGATAAAAGTTAACAAAATAGTGTTTGTGTGAACCACAATAACCGTTTGGTCAGGGTTGAACTCTAGTCCTCCAAACAACTTGTTGAACTACATACAACAGATAAAACATTAATTGTTCTTTACAAAGAGCTCCACTTTAAAAAGATCTGACCTAAACGTTTTAAAAAGGTTTGTAGCGTTCCCTCCTTCCCACCCACCTGCTGCTGGGGGGCACTGTCGGCTCTTRCAGCGCTCTTTGCAGCGCCTGTAGAAAGGGAAACACTGCAGCATCTTCACACCCATGACTGAGCAGTCTGAGGACAGGAGAGAAGAAAGAAAAGTGTCTTTAATAAGCAGGAAGTGAACAGCACAAACTAAACTTCTCAACATTAGCTTGAATTTTAGCTGCAGGTCCCGGTGGGATGGATTTACGATGCTGCACTTCAGCACTGTGGCAGCTTAACGTGGGCTGACAGGATCACTGAATGGCGAGGTGGCCCAGCAACCAGACACTTAGCCAGTGTTTACCCTTTACCATCGTCACTGTCCCACAGCTTAATCCTTCAGAGAAACGTCAGCGCACTAATGCAGGCTAAGGGACGGATGTACCCAGTTCTAACAATCAGCTGCAGATTACACACAGGTCACATGATGACCTGTCAGACATGTCACAACTGACATGCAGAGTGTGTTTTACACCAGTGCTTCTCAAGCTCTTTACCTTCAAAATAAAAGCCACAGAGACCTTTGTCCCTAAYTGTTTCTGTTTTAATGTGCAATTATAACCTTTAAACCATTTTAAAACTTTTGTCTGCCAATATATTACTGTTTTATCCCTCTGGTTTGCTCCTTGTCATTGGAAATCCATTTTAAAACAAGCCCCCATTTGTTATTTTTATCTTTGGGAACCACTGTTTAACTCTGTGATGAGCTCCAGACCTAAACGTTTGTCACACTCAACATTTCATCAGGACTGCAGGCATGATTGTTGGAAAAATGGTCGGCACAAAGCTGGAAATATTTATTTCAGTCTAAATCAGGTTAGAAAATGGGTCATCTGAAATGGGACAAAGGGAGGTTATTTTTACTGGCATTTCTTTGAGAAGTACYAAGGGCCTGTCATAATGCTGTCATTTCTTCAGCTGTAAATTACCATAAAWTTTTACAACATCATTTATTTGTAGCTTCAGAGGTTATCAAGCAGTAGATTGTAACATATATTGTTTTATAAAATTTTCCACAGCCCAAGGAACATTTTAGAGCACTTGATAATAAGGGAACAGGCAATTGTTTTTGTTTGAGTCCAGTTTTACAGTTTCTTAAACTTGTGTTTCCTACAAAGCTAATTATTTGTTTGCTGCGGTTGTTGCACAAGTAAGAGTTGTGCAAAATTACAAAAGTCAACATGTGTTAGACTCCTTAACGATATGTTTTTATGCCAGGAACACAGATGAAATGTTAGCAGTTTGCAAATATTTTAAGCAGAAGTTGACCAAAAAGGCTAGAAAAAAATGCAGTATGACAAAAACAACTTTTTAAAATAATCTAAAACATGCCATTCTCAYCAAGTATCAAATTAAAATTACAAATCAGTAAAATATTTTAATTAGTTTTGTTATGATAGAAAGTTTTTAGTGTTGTAAAATGACAAAAGTGTGAATAAATGTGCAAAAGTGGGAGRAGCTGTATAAGGAGCTTGTTTGGAAGTGGGAGGAGTTTGATGGAGGAGTTTAAAAATGTGAGGTGCTGTAAAATGGGAGGAGCGACATGTAAAATGCGCTGCATGCTAAAGGAGTTTGATGTGGGAGGGGTTGTATGTAGAAAATGTTAGAGGTGGGTGGAGCTAGGAGGAAAGGGTTAACCCTAACCATGGAAAGGGCTACATATGGAGGGAGCTGTATGTGGGAGGAGTTTAAACATGGGAGAAGTCATAGAAAGTATTAGAAGGGGGAGGAGCAACAAAGAAGGTGCTGTATGTGGGAGGAGTTTAAACATGGGAGAAGTCATAG
>NW_013953327.1:56963-65717 GCF_001266775.1 Austrofundulus limnaeus
ATATATATATGTACACATATAAAAGACAAATGTTTAGGTTATGAATCAAACTTGAAGTTTTATTCCTGCAGCAGCTGCCAAACTTCCATTTTAACTTTAAAGCATTCTGACTGGTGGCTGATGGAGCGGATTGCGCAATCCTTCTAGTGGATTTGTTGCCTAATTTGCATAACTTGTGTTTCAGGTTTAAATCTTCTTGWAATAACATGTTTGTGCATGAAGGGATCTTAAACCCAAAAGTTTCTCATTACAACTCTCAGTCCAAATCATCTCATAAATAACATTTATGCTCATAAGAAAATAGAGATCGTCTCTTGGACGAGACAAAATGTTTCACTAAAGAAGAACCCATCCAGAGGTCCTACTTATTTTTTTCTTTTTGATTTTTTTGTACCTGGATTATTGAGATGCATAAGGACAGAGATCTTCTCTCAGTTTGTCTTCTTTTACCTCACTTTAAGACTTTTTTAGGACTCAACCCAAAGTTACATTATATTTTATAATCCCTATATTTTGAACATTTTGAATTTGAAATGTGTGGTGAGGTTGCGAATAATTAGTATCTTACCTGTTCTGGATAGCTTTTTGAATGTTCAGAGAATGTGTCATATTCAAGGTTATGTGGCCCGTTTCAGCATTTAATGTGGTCCGTGAGAGCTTCAAGGATGTAATAATGTCCTAAAATGAGCTTGTTCTGCTTTAAAGCCAGTGTTGACTATACACTACATCCCCCATAATGCATGTTGTTAATTTTACTTGCAAAGTGACAGCATCCCACCTCTGGGTGGAGGTGCACATGGTTCAAAAGTAGCTAGCAATCATATAAAATCTACATTTAACTGCATTTTTGCCAGCTGCTTTTGCTGCAGCCCAGTTGTACTGGGAAGTGGGAATTTCCCACTTACAAATCTTAAATTTAAACTGGAATGCCTCTCCAGTGGGAAAATGGGAGAGTTCAGAATTCTAGACTGCAGCTACTCACAACTCAACAGTGAGTAAAACTCTCTTACTTTTACTTTTAATAGTATTTCTGTATTATTTATTTCACATTTAGTCAGACGTACATGTGGTATTTTTCAGTGTTTATAAAAGGGCGTGTTAAAGTGCTGTTTCTCTGCAGGAAATAGTGCGACAAAAGAGGCAAAACCTTTATTTGCTAATAACTAGTAGCACTGCTAGTAAGTAAACCTTTGCATTGATTATAAATATCCCAATGATTTATGGAAATGTTTCATGTCTGCATGTGTGTTTTAAATGATCATTCCTGCAGAATTGTGATGATATTCCTGCAGGAAGTACTCCACACTGCACAGGAAGTGCTACACGTAGCTTCTGCTGCCTGTAATTGCTCTYGCAAATAACTCAATATTCTATGTGTTTAGTCAACTAATTTCAATTGAAACATTGTTCATGGCTATGACATTTTTGAAACTGAATTTGTTGAGTTGTTAGATCATCAACAATGTAAAAGAATCAAACTATTTCTTCAAACTGAGGCGGTTCAAAGAGCTATCTGCAGCAGGTAAGATATTCATAATTCGTGTTTCAAAGAACGTCAGTTCCACAAACCTAAACTATGCCAACCCTTTACCCAATGCACAGGTGTGTTTGGTTATTAATAAATGTGATAAATGAGCTTTCATTCAACGTTGTGAGAAACAAATTAGTCTTTAAAGTGTTTTTTAAAAGCTAAAATATACACAAATTTGAGTTTTCATCTATATTTAAACTCCAAACTTGCCTCACCATTATGGACCTACAACTATATTTATAACACAGATTAAAAGACAATAAAGRGCACACCTTTACAATTTAAGACTCATTTTAAACAAATGTATAACTACTGTTMTTCAGCCAAGAGAGTCACTCCCTCCTTGTTTTCTGGTCCCTTCTCTTCTGCACAAGTTTGATTGCTTCATAAATGAACCTTTAGACAAATTAAACTCCCTTTTAAAGCTCAAACATGATGTTTAAAATCTATTTTTAATGCATTTTTTTTTCTTTAGTCAAGTTCAGAATGGCGGGAGGAGTCAGTGCAGGAGGCTGAATGAAGACAAGATAATCTACGACAATCTGTAATCTCTTCACGTCCGTGAATAAACCATACATGTCTATGTTTACACCCTGAGCTGTTAGCAGGGAGGGAGGGGCGGGCAGGGAGGTGTGGGGGGGCACGACAACACTCAGGTTTGCTTATTGAGGAATAAACTAAAGGCTGCAGATGACAGAAAAAGGTTAAACATGAGTAAATCACGGTCAGCGCTGCCAGATGTGATGAAAGACTGTTAAACTASAAGAATATGTGACCTGTTTAGGTTTGACAGTAGCTCCCAAAAAGAGTTAGAACCCTCCCACCATCACCACCCCCCCAACATGCCTCTCCTACAACAAATACATCAAGGAACGACTTCACATTCCAGCTGTTTGATAAGACCGTTTTATAATCACCCCTACTGTTAACTTTATCTCAGCTGGATTTCTGGAAAACTGGAGGTGTGGCCACAGGAGAACTCAGAAAACCAGTCACGAAATTGTTAAATACTTTTAAAAAAGGGTTAAAAATAAAACTAGACACGTTTTACTACCTACCTGGTGTATTATGTGTGCAGAGAGGAGTGAAAATGTGTTTTCCAGCTGAAGGTGGGCTCTCCGCTCTGCCCCTGTTTCTGCACTTGCTCTGAATGTTTGAGTCGCAGCAGCTCAGCGTGGCTCTGACAGCACAGAGGGGCTGAACTTTAAATAGGCTGCACTTATCCCTGCAGCGCGTTCAAACGGGCACGCCTGCTTTCCTTCACCCCCCCCCCCCACACACACACTCATGTTGGCTGCTTCCTCCTGCATGCCTCACATCGTTTCAACTGCATGTGATCTGAAACAGCAGATGGTTGTGACGAATGCATATGTGTTATTGTTTTTTTAATCATTATGGTCTATGATACAGGTGTGTCTGTCTGTTTGCAAAATAACTCACAAACTACTCTATGCATTTTAATGAAACCTGCAGAAAATTATCACTGGATATACATCTACAACTGTTTAACTTTTGGAGTCAATCTGATTCAAGATGTCCACCACAGCTTCTTGAACATATTAAACACAAAAATAGTCATAATTCAGTCARCTTTGCTSCTACTGAGCTGACGTTTGGTAWGGTAGTAGCTGAGAATCATTCCCAATAAATATTTTGAGTACTGCGTCTTGTGCAGGATATTTGCTTTAAAAAATTAGCAGAAACAGTTGTGGTCAACCTGTCTGTTAGCAAAATATCTCACAAACCATTGAATTGATTGAAATGAAACATGCAGAAAATAATCACTGGTTGAACATCTACAGCTGATTACCTTTTGGAGTCAACCTGATTTAAGATGGCCACCACAGCTAACTGAACTTATGAAATGCAAAAATGATTATAATTCAATCAATTTTACAGATATTGAGCTGTAGTTTGGTGTGGTAGTAGCTGAGAGTCATCCCCAACATGTGCTTTGAGCATGAGATCTCACTATGTTGCGTTAAATTGTGCATAATGTTATTTTGAAGCAATAACTCAGTCATTTCTCACAGGATGACCTTAACCTAAAACTAAACGCATGAAAGAAGGTTAATCAGAAAGGTACTGCTCCAAGGAATGCCAGATTTTTAATTAGTGTATGTTATCAGAGTTGTGACTAATTTAGATCAGTACTGAAACCACTTCAATAATACAGATGCACAGTATTAAACCATAAAAATCTGTAAAAAATAGAGTGAAAGCTGTAGTCTCTTCTTAGTCTACCCACTTTCACTGCTTTTTTCATTATGGAAATATGTTTTTCTATTTATCCACAAACAAAAACTATGTCACTATGACCTTTGTTCTGTTCTATAATTGGCTGAGCATCCATTACCTGCTGGATGACAGGATGACTATAACACATGATGTACTTGTTTTAGGCTGATCTGAAAAATATTCTCCAAACCAAATCTCCTCTCATTCAGTAACAAAAGGAGCAGATGTTAGAGACTTGTGCTTTCTAGGAACAGTAACAAGGTCAGATGTTCTTTTAATTGCAGCTGAAAGCAGTGGAGCAGGTTTTACATTCATTTCCCGACAGTACACGTCGACACAAGAAAACTGCTTCATTATTATCGTCTCGCCGGGGTTTGTTGTTATTTACAGTAATTTTTTAAGTGGCAATTGAATTAGGACTTTCATAAAACTTTCATGGTTGAAATATTTGGGTCACCCAGTTTCTCAAATAAAAGAAATGAAAAAGAAAAAACAGGACGTTTATAGCCTAATGTTATTAATACACTCGACGAAAATACTCTGAGGTGGATTTAGTGGTTCTGACAGGCAGACGTTCTCAGTGAGGAGGCTAAAACAAGTCGTTCGGTTTTATCACACTGAAATACAAAATATTTAGGGCAACACGAAAATCATGTCTACCACTAACCAAGCTAATCAGCCTTAGCAAACACAAAGCAATAGCTCTAACTTAGTCAATTCTATAAATAATGATTTAAATGTTAGCTTGCTGGTAGCTAAGAGTCATCCCCAACACATAATATGACACTGGAAAATCTAAGTGCAATGAATGAAAGTTTAGAAAACAAATATTATTCATAAAATAAGTGGATGAAGTTTGACGGTAACAGTCGGGGTCTGAAGGGTTTAGCCTGAATGGGATCAGTAATCTAAGCAGTGTCATTTCAGGGCTGAAATTTGACCAGAGACCATTGATTTTGTCAGCAAAAAAAAAACCTTGTGAGTTGTCACAGTTGTCAGTGGGGGTGGTGTGTTCTCATTTTAAACAAAAACCTAAAGTAGAGCCTGATAATGTTGGCAGAGAATAAAAAAGCTTTGCATCTTTGATGAGTTGTTCTGTTGGGTTTTTAACAATGTCCAGATATCAGGGATCTGGGATTTAGACGAGTGGCACTGGATCTACATGATCTCTCAGAGTGAGTCTGATCCTGGCTACACGTGAAGAACCTGAAACAGTTCAGAAAGCTGCTGCTGCAAACTCATCAAATTAAGTCCATGAAGCTTTTTTCAGGCAAAATGCAAAACACATCAGATGAATATTTAATTAATAATTAGAACAAGTTAAATTTTTAAACAAACTTCGTTTGAGCCTCAGTCTGCATTTGTGTTTTGAATCTAACAGAGGGCTAATATTAGTATGATTTAAGATGAACAATAAAGGTTTTACCCTCTATAGTAATACAGTATTTACCTGATTTGTAACTGGTTTTGATTTTTAGTAGAAATTTTAATCAGAAATTGAGTTATTTGTGTTAGCTTTTTACTGTTGGAAACTAAAACTCATTTCCCAACAGATGCCAAAGGTGAAAATATCTGGAGTGATTGAAAAAGCAGGTCGCTTAATGATGACTGAAATGTTTTCTCAGACAGTTGAAGTCATTGTGGCTTTAGTCTCTTCGTTTACCCTCTCCTGTGTGTGTGCTATAGCATTTGCACTATATAAGGCCCATTTTTCAAAATATAGCTTATCAATCAATCAATCAATCAATCAATCAATCAATCAATCAATCAATCAATCAATCAATCAATCACCTTTATTTAACCAGGTAGAGCCCATTGATATCAAGATATCTTTTTCAAGGGTGACCTGGTCAAGAGGCTAGCAGCACACGTCATGTAATAATTGTCAATCAAGATTAACATAATCTTGTGGGGACCCATGCTTCTTATGGTGGCCAAAGCCCAGGTCCCATTAGATTGAATGCCATTCTTGGGTGGGGGGTTAGGTTTAGGTTTAGGACTAAGGTGTGAATCAGGRGTTGGTTAGGTTTAGAGTTAGGTATGTGCTGAGGGAGGGGGTGCAGATCAGGCTTAGGTTAAGGGGTCAGGGTTGGGCTATAGAAATGACTGGTGAATGAATGGAAGTCAATGCAAATTGCCCATGAGGATCGAAGAAGAACAAACGTGTGTGTGTGTGTGCGTGTGTGTGTGTGTGTGTGTGTGTGTGTGTGTGTGTGCAGTAGATTTATGCCTGTGGATGTGGGTGAAGGACATACGTGTTTCAGTGGAATATTATCTCTAATTTTGAAGCTGATCTGTTTGATGATTAACCGCAGACCAGCAGACTTGCCACAGATTCATTTGGCTCAAACATGCCAAAAACCCAAAACGCATCGAGAGCTCAAACAGGAAAATTCTTGTGTTGTGAGTCTCAATGTATCCTACTCTGTCAGCTATTTTTTTATTAATATGACTCCATAATTTCACCACACTTCTCGTCATGTGATCCCTCCACAATGTCACCTCATGCATAGAACTTGTTCCTGTCCTTGTAAGGTGACGAGCCTCTCTTCCAGTCCTGCTGATGGCTGGAATTTTAATATATGAGGCAAGAGCGAAGCTTCCTGCAAGTCTCTGGGGAAGTTCAGATGTCAGGAACTAAAACCACCTCTTCTGGCCCACTGGCCTCAAGTGGTTTTGTGACATCGGACACTGAGAGCTGACTGACCCATTAAACTGACAGATGATGAACATCCTCCCGTGTTGGGTTACAGGAACCCCTGGTAAACAAATCTTTACAAGTGTCTGCTTGCAGGTGCAACTGTTGACTTCTGGAAGTGGAGTGGTTGAAGCAAAATGCWGCCATTGCTATCCAAGGCACTTTTCAGCATAAACAAACACACCCACGATCTTCTGACCAATCACGCAATATTTTTGCACRAGGAGGGGGGGCAAAGAGTTTGAACAAGAAGGGGCAGAAGATACTAAGCTGAGAACAAAATGATGCACTGATGGGTGAGAGCCAACTTGAACTGGTTCCAGACTTCTCCAGATAGTATCAGCTTTGTTGATTCTGTGGTTGACACTTTGCAGGAGGAGCTCAGTAAACACAGCTGCCGCCATGAGCTGGTTGTTGTCAAAGCCTTGGTTCTTGTCACCAAACCGTAGCCAGAAGTGGACGCACTGTCGGTTTTCTTCTTTATCCTTAATGGGAGCAGTGGTCAGGTTCTGGGTGCGTGCTTGGCAATCTGTTAGGAGGGCACCATGTACCAAAGTTTTATTGCTCATCTTGAATTATTATCCTCAGGAGACCGTTCTTCAAAAGAAGTCAGGGAGTGATGGCAAAGCACAGCTCATATTTATACTCCGAGAAACACGGTCTTCCAAGAACTGCTCAATGATCACACGGGTCACCCAAGGATTTCTCAATAGGGTTAGTTCCCTGGGCTTGACTTGGAACTTCTCAGGTTGACTCTACGCAGCTTCAGAGTCTGTCCAGTTGGTGGTCCAACCTACTTACAGCTCAGTTCTTAAGACCTCCACATCTGGACTGTTGAATTCAGCTCTCATTGTTGCAGATTCATGACAAAAATCACATCATTTTGTTCGCAGCTTCGAGTCTTTAACCTCTTGTCACAACCTGCCGAAAGAACTTTTCAGAGAAATTATTTTGTGAATGGTCAGAAGTTTGTGGGCGTGTTTCTTTCTGTTGAAAGCACTCGGACGCTGAATTTTGCTTTGAATTGAGTATACTGGGACCTTGGGACCTACTCGGCCAAGATTCAAAAGAAGCCGAGTTGAGCTAAAGATGTAGCATCAACAGACTGCAGGCTATTAATATAGAGTAATGTCATGAAAGCATCTTCTTTACAAAATCAAACCCACCATTTTGTTCTTATTCACTTGTTTGTCCATTGCTATGCTGCATTTGCCTTGAATAAACAAATAGTGCACAATGACGATCCTACTGTACATTGAGGTGAAAATCGAGTCACATTAGAGACTACCTAGACCACGTAGATCCGAGTAAGGTTGAAGCAAGTAGTGAGACCGGACAATGAAAAAAATGTCTAATGTCTCAATGAAGTCTCAGAGATCTCAGTCCTCTAAACATTGGTCCACATGGAGCACTTAGGTTCTCTTCAGCGAGACATTGTTGCAGTTGGTCTCTCAATGAATGAGGTCTGCACAGGTCCCCATTAAAATTGAAAATTGCTGGTCTCTCAACAAGTGTTTAAACATTTCCACAGAAAGAACTTTATGGTGGATTTTGGAGATTGGGGACAGATCTGAACAAGCTTTGGTTGCTCAATGATTGCTTAATGGTCTCTGTCTTCTGGAAGGATACTGACTGTTGTTTACTCATAATCTATCCTGTTTAACTTGTGCAATTCTATAGAAATATAAGGATAAGATCAAGTATATTCATCCAACTCAAGATAATTCATTAATAAAAATATGTCATGCTAAATGCCAGTTTATATGAACATCATTATTTAAGTTACATAAAGACCCTTTTGTCTAGGGAATGAAATGAAGGCACTGAGTTCAGATGACATGTTGTAAACAGAGCTAAATAAATTTATTTCAGGATTAAACCAGTCTGTGTGAATGTTTTCTCTCTGCCTTCCAAAGAACATATTTCCGCCCTCTTCCACCCTCTGTACCCCCGTCAGACCGGAGACATTCCCACACTCATGGTTTGATGTTTTCCTTCTTTTTTTGCCACTTCAGTAGAAAGCAGAACTGAATATCTGAATATTAGTATCTTAGCTTCTTCATCATCAATGGCTTTTTTAAAGGAGAAAAAGTAAGAGAGTAGTGAAATGTAATAGAAAAGAGTGAAAGAGAGATTAGAAGATATGTGTAATATGTAAAGAAACCACAAGACAACACACCCGACATCTTGGCTGTACACCTACAGAAACAGAGATAAAAACACAGCAACAAAAAGGCATATCTATAATTATGATTATAGCCTTGCTGAAAGGTATACATATATATAT
>NW_013953327.1:66582-69996 GCF_001266775.1 Austrofundulus limnaeus
CCCCAAATGGGACCACAGGAAAGAGCAGATCCAGGCATGGACACCGGGACCCCCCAACCCCAGGCCAAGGTCCGACAGGGCCACACTGCCAACCGCCAAGTGCACACCCCCAACCGACCACCCGCCGGTTTGATGTTTTCCTGAATCCGGGACTGACTGGCTGAAGTTGCTCATTCCAGTTTCAGTTGCCCTCAGGGTGATTTTGTCTCATCCTGCTCCCCCCGTCTGTCCTCTGTTCTTTCTGTCGTCACGTTGCATACAAGAACGTTCTGTTTTCACAGCTGCCAACTATACACTCATTTACTGCTCAGACTGATTACATTAGTCCTGATGAGTGGAAGGAGCCCAATCATGAAGGCATGTATGTCATGCAAATCAGCTGATAATGTGTAGTGGATCACTAGACAAGGAGCGGTGGAATGGCTTTAACTCCATAAACATTTGTTATTGTATACATCAAATTGTCAGAAGGAAAGAAGCCTAATGTGCTCTTTGTCAACCGTTTATTCAAAAACAAGTCAAAAGAAAGACATTTGAGTAATTTCTCACATAGAACTACACATGATTTTGTGGTCCCTGAGTGATAAATGATCAAAATGTCTCCTGAGACACCGTTTCCACAATATAAACATCTTTGCCAGTTTTCTTCCTTAGCTTGTGGTTTAGTCTGTGATGGAGAATTTCAAACGACAAACTGTTAAACAAACYTGACAGATGATGGGACTTTTGCACATTATTTCAGTCTTACATCCAGTGTTTCAACTTGTTGACTTCCTGATACGATTTGATTCCTGTTCCTCACACTACAGATGGTCTCCTCAGGAGCACATCTGCAAAGCCCTGATTACACACAAACACACCGTCTCACCAGGTGAGAACACTAATAACCACTTTGTGATGACTGATGGTAGTGTCAGTGTGAACGCAGAGACGAGCTGGTTCACCTCTACACTTTGCTTCCATTGTTTTCTTTGTGTTTATGCAATAAAATTGCAACAACAACGCAGATGACACTGTGTCCTGATGGTAATGTGAAGATTACTAAAAATGGAAAAAACATTTCTGTAAGCAAATTCAAAGCATTTATACCTTTAAAAAACGTTTTAAGCATGCCTCATACTGTTTAGAAAGAGCTTTGATTGCAAGGGCACCAACAAAAAGGGGGACGCCAGTCACCTCCCCAAAAATTTGGTATCCCCCAAACAGTTTTATCCCCATGACTCAAGGTTTTTGCCTGGCGTATATTTTAAATTTCTCATAGTTATTTATCATTAAACGAACCTCATAAACATGAAAACAAATGTGTTGGAGTAAATAACCTAAATGCAGTGGTTGGCACAGCTAACATACAGTTAGCCTTGCTAACCACCAATCCGTAACTAAAACATTAGCTTTGCAAACRCTAAACCACTGAACAGGTAAGAAAATTAGCGGAAGCTAATGCTAACTGATAAACACTAACATAAGATCATTCTGTTAAACATAAACATGTGTGATATCCACAGAAATGCATGAATCTTCTCTAGAAGCTCATAAAAAACTTTTCTGTCCACCAAACACAGTTACAACCACAACAGATGATTCATTAATAAATAAAATTGCACAAAGTGACAAAAACAATAAACTTCTTGTCAACTCTTCACACTGTGGCTTATCACAAAAAACAGCCTACAGTATCTGCTGATAGTTCCCAAAGTTAGCTGAAATGCTAAACTGCTAAATAAGAAGTTAGTGTCACTGTTAACTATTAGCAGATCAGCAGGACCACCACTGCCTATAGGCTCATATRACAACATGACAAATCTCCTGTAATTCTATCCTGAGTTTTGGTACCACCCCAGGATTTTTGGTGYCCCCTCCCCCCAAATAAAACATTCGTGGAGACGCCACTGATTAACTGTCTTAAATGATTCACTTTTAAACGGTCTTATCATTTTGATGACAACCTTGACCTGAAGTGTAGATAATCTGAGAGTGAAGTCAGGTGGTTTTGTTGGTGCTGACAGCTGCTGATGGGTGACTTTGTGGTTCTGTCTGGTCCCTCGGTGTGGCTGAGAAACAAAATGACAGGGTGCTGGACTCTGCTGAGCTGTCACTGTCGAGCGTCTGGCTTTTCTGTTCGGCCACAGGTTACAGCACGATGAAGCTGTGGTAACAGGCGTGCGAGAGAGATTTCACCCGAAACACAAACGACAGACGAGAAAGAGAAAATAACTGTACAGAAGCAGGTTAATGAAAATTTTAAATATTTAAATTCCTTTGAGTCATTCTCCATCCAGGGTTTTTTTTTCACTAATCTGGTTCAAACCAGTTTCTTCTCAACTGTTTCCCTCCTGGCTCCTTTAATGTTATACTCAAAGGACCTTTGTCAAACTTTTGGAGTTCACACATGTTTGCACGTCCACTCTGAAGTCTTTCAGTGTGGTTGGGGTTTGAATGAAAAGTGCCAGAGAAGGGCCCCTTTCCCATTTTCCCTCCTTTTGTCCCGTCGTTCTTTTATTCGACATTCTTCACACTTTGTGGCTGAACGTTATATAAGAGAGCTGACCGGTCATTTCACAGAACTGCTGTTTGGCAGACCAGCACAATTACCCCTCCCTGAATTAAAGACATTTGAACGTTGTTTCATCGCCRAACACTCTAAAAAATTACTCCACAGCAGATCAAATAAATAATACATTATTTACTTTGAAACCAGGAAAATCCCACTGAGATCACAGAGATGTTTTTCAATGGAGGCCTGAAGACTAAACATGCATGTTTTTGGTCTGTGAGAGGAAACCAGAGCGTGAAACTCACACAAACACGAGGAGACCATGCAAACGCCACATAGAAAGACTTCAGAGCTCAAACCCAGAACCTTCTTGTTGTGAGGCATCAGTTCTAAACACTGATCCAYTACACTCACTAATACTTTAGGTTGTCCTTTATGTCATTAGATTAATTAAACTCAACACATACAGGTTAGCAAACTAAAATTCATTATCTTTCTGTGGAGAAAACATATTGATTCAAACAAATGGCAGTTATACCCTTTGTGTTGACAGTTAAAGAATAATTTATTTAATAAGCATGAACATTTTGTAAAAAGTTGCACACATTTTGAATCATTGATGTTTTGATTTTATGCTCTGACAGCACAATGTTTAAGCATTTTTTTACGAAGAAAGTAGAACTATTGAACTGACGGCCTGTGGGCCACATCTGGCACATCTGGGTGACTTCAGTCTGACTCCCCAATGAGTTCATTAAAATAATTTTTTTTCTATAACTCAATGAAATTTTAAAATTTTGCATTGATTAAAACTTTTAGATTTATGATTCAACGCAGCTAAAAAAACACATTCAAAAGGTAAAAGATAATCTTTTCTTTACATGATGCAGTCTATCCCCCTATAACATTATTGGGCAATG
>NW_013953327.1:71006-80112 GCF_001266775.1 Austrofundulus limnaeus
TATTGACAGACTCTTTAGAGTGAGGACGCAGAACATCTTGGACCAGAAAAAAGTGAGAACAGGACAGAAAGTGCCCCTGAACAAATTTTGTTTACTGTTTGTTGTTTGTGTTTGTGTTTGTGTCTTCACTGTAAGTTATGAGACAAAAACAGCAAAACAGGAATATAGCAATCATGATCAAAACTGATGAGACAAAAATCAAACAAATAAAATGTCATCAATTTGACATTTTTTAAAAGAAATGTTGACACATTTAGAACACTCATTTGTTTCAATTTTGTGTGTTTTTTCCAAAATGTTGCATAAAGTATTCAGTGGGTGTGATGATAATGTAGCAGTAGTTTCACATAATCATGATTTAATTAGTGCATAAGAAGATTTATCACAATTAACCTAAAAAACATCTTGAGATTATTAGCGATTACATTTTTTTTAAAACTTTGCCCAACACTAATAAAAACAAAACATGACCCTCTAAATCTGRTATGSGSAACTTCAGTGATGGAAGGGGCCACAATTTTTGTTGTCACTACCAGAGGGCCACATWGCTCTTTTTAAACCACTTAAAAAATCTGCCTCATTCACAGGCTGGACGGTATGTCTGGGCCACATATTGTCCAGACAAACCGGATGATACATATCTGGCACACGGGCCGTCAGTTGCCCATCTTTGTTTGAACTCTTTCACCACAATATAATCCTATTTGGTCATRACAAACTGTAATACTACATTCATACAGCGGGTCAAAATGCTAAACTCTGATTTTTACAGAAATTATATATATATATGTATATATAATGGTTCTTAATATATCGTATTTATTCAAGTACAATACGTAAAATTTCATCCATAATATCATCCATAAAGTTGGGAGGTAGTACTATACTCAGATATTTTCACTTATGTATTTTAACCGAAATATCGGCTTCATTCACAAAATGCCTCCTTCTGGAAATGAGACTGCGTTGTAAAAAGCAGCTGAAGTGAGCTTACCTGTGACATTCCGTCATGATTCAGAGCAAGATAGTAACAGATCCAGGCAGGCGACATGATGTGAAAAAAGGGAGGACAAGGCTGTCCTGCATCTTAGTAATGATAGCGAACTAAAGACATTAGCGTGTGACCGAGCCGCTGCTGGAACAACAACAAACACATCCGTCTGTAATGGCTGCTGTCTACCGGTGTTCTGAAAAGGTTTGTATCCCTGAAAAAAGTTTCCCCACCAGAGGGGGCACTCGCGAGTAGGAAGTAATCTGCTTTTCCCCTTGAAGATGGCCCAAATCTCATATGAAGTCTCTGACCTTTGTGTTGGCACATCTTGGTGGACTATGTGTAAAATGCCTATACTGTATGTGTTGTCAAAATACCTTTTAGTAYATATGTTGTTAAAATAAAATGAACAGTCCAATTGTTATGACTTGAGTGGAGCAGAAGAATAATCAACCGCAAGAATAAAGTCAATTAATAATATTTATTGACACATAGACAGGTGGAACTCCCATTAACCTCATCCATCTGYTGTCAACTCAACAACCTCCAACCCGATTTCAACAACACTCAGGCGGACGAACCCGCAAAACTTAAGACTACCAATGTTCACTTGAAACTTATACTGCAGACTCTGTTCACTGCAGCAACATGCAACTTACCCAATGTAACACTTCAAGTAGGATCRGGTCTCAGATGTTTAAGATTAACAGCGATATGGAGTGTTTACATGGGGAAGTGATCAAAGAAACAAAACATAAGACAAACAAAAGAAAATTGTTAGTCCGCCCTTACAATATACTGTATTTATTTGTGTATAATATGATCTTATGTATAATACGACCCCCCCCCCTTTTTTTGAGCTTAAAAGGCATAAAAAATTGAATCCACAAACTACCTCCAATTTCATACAGACTTCAAGATTTTTCAGCCTTTGCAGTCTTTACACATATCAGTAAAATGATCATTGGACTGTTCATTTTATTTTAACAACATTTGTACTAAAAGGTATTTTGACAACTGTTGTGGAAATATTCCACCAGGCAGAGATACGGGAAATAAACAAAGTGAAACTGTGTGGTCTCGGTCTCAGACTATTTAATAGAAAGATGCATATGCAAGGAATGAGCAGAACTGAACAGACATGATCAAAGCATCTGTCAAGCTGACGCTGACCCGGAAACAGGAAACAGACATATATAAAACATCCTGCTAACAAAATAAGAGCCTCAGGGATATTCATGAACCAATGAGATGGTTCCAAGTTAAATAGGCCATGAGATTACAGCATCTTAAGAATCATGAGAAACGGATTATATTATGAYMGTTATCAAGAGATACAGAACAGGGCATGTCAAGGTAATATGCAGTTAGGGAGTCATGATAATCTTCYATTACAGTCCCTCCTMTTGATTATTCATTAATCAATAAAAATGGAAGGAACAATTTGTAAATCCATAAGTAACATAACTGCATCAACAAATGTAAAAGGAAAAAGTGCAATGTAAAAACAGTGCAAACAGATTCAATAAGTCAAACATGTCAAAATTTAAAGAACTTAAGTGTCCAAAATTCAACAAGGTATTACAAACACGAGTTCTGCCCCCAGCGAATTCAATTGCGTTAGCTGCTTATGTTCCATCAGAATCTTATTTTGGATAATGTGTTAACTTAATAACAACAAGTTGTCGATAAATGAACCTTAAGTAATGCAAATTAGGACAAGGCAAGTTGAAGAAATGCTGAAGGCATTTACTTCTAGCAAGAGATTGGACAAGTTCAAATAGCAAATGATAAATGAAGACCACAAAACTATATGAATAAATGTGGAAATGTCATTAAAATGTTCAAAATTTACTATCCACGCCATTCAGGTAAACTTTATTCCACCCCAAACATTCCAAAATCATAAAAATAAAAATCTAACTCTAAAATACCAGAGCAAACATAATGTAAACTCTGCAAAACCAGAAAAGTAAGTAGCTAAAAATAAAAAGAAGAAAAACATAAAAAGGAAGACACAAAATATTTTTAAGCAAAAACCACAAGGCATGAACTCAATGTATGGATTACTGGCATGAGCTGGCTTGTGCAATGAATAGAGAAAAAAACAAAAAAACAAAATTTTAACAAAAATAAAAAACCAAAAGCTAAATCTAAAAGTCTAAATAAATTAAACTAAAGAAATAGCACCCCCTCCTCTTGTTACACCTGAGCTAAGTCCCTCTGTCATCAACCAGATGCAAGACATCAATCCTCAGCGTCCTGGACCTGACATAACCCAGACGGGAAAGCAGGATATCTCATCCCTAGCTGTTGGAAAAGCCTCCGAGGAGGATCAGCTGACAATCACCTAACTTCACCAGGAGCTGGACAGAGGACAAGCACTCTAGGAAATCATAAAACAATTTAACAAAACAAACCATAAAATTAAAAAAAAGATACCAAACATCCAGAAGTGTCTCATTGTTTTCAAATTATGTTATGAGATGGGCCTCAGAAATGAACCAGGAGTAATCCTGATACCGTCCAGGAGAGGGAGCTAAATTCCAACCCTGCTATTCAGGGTGTCCACCTATCCCTGAGGAAAAATACAGGAAAACCAAACATTGCACWGACWTAATTGYATCTCAGGTAAAATAGTTAAACATTTAAAATTCACAATAATAAGCCAGTCAGAAAAACACAAATATAGTCCAATATTTTAGTGAGGGCCAGTTTATGCGTGATTGTGCAGGGGTGCATAAGGGCGAAAAATGCAAACAGTGTGGTGAAAAACACTCTCATCCAGCTACTTCTGTCTGGGTGTAAAAAACAGTTCTGTTCCCTTTATCTCATTAAGGCAAAATGTGTGTGATCGGCTGAACACACCCAAAACACAGGGCCAGAGATGTAGCTTTGTAGAAACCTCGCCCAGAGAGAGAGCAGCCGCAAATCGGCCTGCTCAAAGTGGAAATGTGATAATGTGAGAGGGATGGTCCCCCCAAAGGGACCCCCAGGAAACGCCCGTTGGAAAGGTTTGCACGAGGTTGCAGACAGCTGGTCCMAGGTGGAAATGGAGAGGGTGGGGAACCCCTGGTAAAAACAGCATTTGCCCTGCGGAAAAGCACATACACACACCCACACACCCAGAGAGRAAGCCTCSTCTTCCAGCCCCAGGAACTAAACCAGACTCTACAAAAGGTCGCAGAGCYCCACCAYCACCTCTGACCCTTCCAYATATGAAAACAGGCAGGCCTGTTTGTGTTCAAGATGATCCAAAGACTTTTGTGTGATAACTATGTTTTGGGGTTAGTAATTACTTTGGGAGGAATAAAAATTTAATTACTGGGGTTGGGATTACTGTTGAGATTACTTCCTTCTCACGACCGCCCCCTCTGGTGGGGAAACTTTTTTCAGGGATACAAATTTTTTTAGAACACCAGTAGACTGCCATCAGACGGACATGTTTGTTGTTGTTCCAGCAGCGGCTCGGTCACGCTAATGTCATTAGTTTGTTATCATTACTGAGCTGCAGGACTGCTCTCCCCCCTTTTCACATCATGTCGCCTGCTTGGATCTGCTACTATTTTGCTCTGAAGCACGAAGTGTCACAGGTGAGCTGGTTTCAACTGCTTTTTACAACGCGGTCTCATTTCCGGACTCAATAATTTTGCTGATATTTCAGTTAAAATACATAAGCAAAAATATTTATCTGAGTATAATACTACCCCCCAACTTTATGGATGATTTATGATGGATTCAATTTTACGTATTATACATGAATAAATACTGTATTGTAAAAGAAAACAAAACACAATCCGAAAACTGAGCGGAACTAACAAAAACAAAATGCTCAAAAGGACAGCAGGAAGCAGTGACAAAACTACAAAAAAGCACATAATACAAAAATTATGAAATGCTTGTGAAAACACTTTAATCAAATCACTCTAAAACAAATTAAAACACTGCATACCTGCGTTGCATAAGCCAACACTTATGAAAACACTTGACATTCCGACGGATTGAACGTAGCTCTATCTAAAAACAAAACAATATATAAAAACAAAAACATACACCACGATATAATTAACACAAAGATCTAACGCCTACCTGCAGCGTCGAACAGCCACACGCCCAGACAATGCCACACTCGGAACATCACTAAATGTGTGGCCCACAATCGCCGAACAAGGGAACGCGTGGACCCACACACACCTGGTCACACACCCACAGAAAATTGGCACTTCCCCACAGCGCCGCCAACTTCCTCTTTATAAGAATTTAGCCTARGGAAGTTGCGACCCCTTGTGGTGCCATCTGTTACATTCCCCCCCATCATTATGCATCAGCGACCCGACGATGTACTCAAGAAAACTGTCACCAAAAACCAGACAATTATTTACTCAATACAGAGCAGGGCAACCCATATGGTTTGGAATGCTGTCCCGCAGTTTTCCGAGCTGACCTCCTAAGCTCAGGAACAGCAGTTGCACCTACTTCCACAGTAGGTTCCTGGTTAGGAAGAAGCGGAACATCAGATAGTACTTCTTCATCTGCTAAATCTTCRGACTTCGGCAAACCCACAATGTCATCTTCTGCCCTGTTGTCAGCCTGCCCATCCTCCAAAACCTCATAAGACCCCTCCACCCCACCGCTTTCAGGGACACTTCTCAGCTCAACCCTATGAACCTGGCGAAGGGGTYCTTCCTGGCCCACAGTTGCCACAGTATACACTACCCCTCGATCAGGAGGTGAGCAAACTACTTGATAAGRAATTGGGTCATAAAAATCCTGAATCTTACTTCGACCTCGCACTGAGTGGTTTCTGGCATACACCAGGTCTCCTTCCTAAAAATCTGGGGCAACATCCACATCCTGATTTCTCTGAGCCCTCCTACTTTCTGTTTTTTGATGTACCAAGTCATAGGCTGCCAACAAGCATTTCTGGTGCTCTTCCACTCATTCTTCTAAGGGCAGGCCTGGATCCCCCTCATTTTCACTCGGCCCCACCAGGAAATCCACAGGCAACTGTGGTGTCCTGCCAAACATAAAAAAAGGCGTCATGCCAGCAGATTGATGAACAGTAGTATTATATGCAAACGTAACTTTGGAAACATGATGGGGCCATTTACGTTTCTGCTCAGGAGGAAGTGTTCGAAGCAGGTCATGTAAGGTGCGATTAAAGCGCTCACACTGCCATTTCCCTGAGGATGATAAGGGTTAGTGCGGCTTTTATCAATCTTATACAACTTACAGAGCTGTTGAACTAAGTTACTCTCGAAGTTTCGCCCCTAATCAGAATGAATCCAGCTTGGAGGCCCAAAAAGTTGAAACCAGTGTTTTACTAATGCTTCAGCAACAGTAGCACACTGATCTTTTGTGGGAACAGTTTGTGTAAACTTTGAAAAGACATCAGTCATTRCCAGAACATTCTCCCTCCCATCCGTGGAAGGTTCTAAAACTGTAAAATCTATTGCCAAAATCTCATTAGGTCTAGATGATTTGACCGTGCCCATATAGGTCTTAACTTTTGGCAGCAAAGCCTTTGACACCACACATCTTTCAGAGTTTTTACACCACTTCTCTATGTCTGAGTACATACCGTGCCAATAATACCATGAGCGAATCAGCTGCAAAGTGCGCTCCACCCCCTGATGGCCATGATCATCGTGGAGTGAGTGGAGGACACCCTTCATCAAACACTGTGGCAACACCAATTGCTCAACCTCAGTTTGCCCATCTGAAGCCCAAACACAACGATAAAGAATCGACTCACATTCCCTAAGCCGACTCCACTGCCAAACCAACTCCCAGGTAGCCTTCCCAAGCCCATCCCTCTCGTTAGTATTAGGCATCCCACCCCTCTCCCAGAACTGAATAAAGGGGCCGATGATCGGATCCTGATGCTGCAATGTACAGATGTCCGAGCATGCCAGAACCAGGCAACACACTGATTTCTTCCTGTACTCCAACAAACCCATCATGTAAACYAGAGGCAGCTTCTGCTCCTTTGCGTGTAGCATGTTGACGAGACAAAGCGTCAGCACTGGCATTTTGAGAGCCTGGACGATATTTCATCTCTAAATCAAATGCTGCCAGTTCGGAAACCCACCTCTGCCCTGTGTCTCCAAGTTTTGCTGTAACCAGATGACTTAATGGATGATTATCTGTAAAAACCGTGCATTTGTTACCTAACAAATACTCCCGAAAAWTTTCAGTAACAGCCCATTCAAGAGCAACCAGCTCTAACTTCATAGAGCTGTAGTTATTCATGTTCCACTCTGTGGGCTTTAAACTGTGATTCGCAAATGCTACAGGGCTCAATTTACCCCCRTGCTCTTGAGAGAGTACTGCTCCTAACCCTTCGTGACTGGCATCCACTTCCAAAACAAATGGCTTCTGGAAATCTGCATAAGCAAGAACAGGAGTGATAATTAATGCAGCCTTGAGCTTCTGAAAACTCTGCTCACACTCCTCATCCCAGAAACCACAAAAAGACTTCCTGGGTGTTTTACCCTTTTTCGCAGGAGGAAGCAGCTTAGCAACCAGACAATTTAAAGGGGCTGCCATGTTTGAAAGACCACCAATAAATCTCCGATAATAACTGGCAAACCCCAAAAATGAGCGAAGCTGTTTCTAGGTACCATGGGGGCCCCGGGCAGAAGGGACAACTGGGGCCCTGTATACACCACATCCCACTTTCAAATAAAGATATATTAATCAAAGTCATGCAAAAGTATTATGATATGAACAACAACAACAACAATTGTTATTATTATTATTATTATTATTATTATGCAGGTTATGTGTCATTTACAGCACAATATTTCAAGAAATGTAAACATTAATTTCATTTAGAAACATTGTTTATTTGCATGGGGACAGGTATGTTTGTATAAGGTCTCAAATATGTACAAGGTTGTACACAAAAACATTTATAGCCTAGGCTAATTTGCAATTCCAGTCCCTAGCAACTTAAAAATTAAACAGTTAAAAATACAGTGTAAAAGAAAANTTTTCCAAGAAACAGTCAATATCCTTATCTGATGGATTTATTTGTGATGTGTATAAATTTTTATAGAATTCCCTAAAGATACTATTTACTTTTCCCTGATCATAAGTTGTATTCCCAGGTACGTCTTTAACACCAGATATAGTCATTTTTTCTTTATTTATTTTGAGTTGGTTAGCTAAGAAGCTTCCTGATTTGTTATTATTTTCAAAGTGTTCTAATCTGAGTCTTTGTATGAAGAATTTTTTTATCAATAAGTTCAWTCAATTCTAATTTTGCTTTTCACATTTTTTGCTCTATTTCTTCTCCTTGCAGAGTTTCTAACAATTCAGTGGACTTCTCTAGTTCCTGAATATGTTTATTTTCACTTTTCTTCTTATTGCTTGAAAATGATATTATTTTGCCTCTCATTACTGTTTTTCCTGACTCCCAAAGAGTAGATGCTGATGTTCCTGGTAAATCATTACACTCTAAATATGAGGTCCACTCTTTTTTAAAGTATTCTATAAACTGTTCATCCTTGAGCAGTGATATATTTTATCTCCAGTTTACACTTTTTGGTATTTCTTTCCTATTATCTAGAGCTAAAGAGACTGGTGCGTGATCACTGACAGCAATCGGGTATATCTCACTGTCCGAAATGTTGGTTAGTAATGAACTGCTGACTAAAAAATAATCCAAACGAGAATAAGAATGATGAACGTGTGAGAAGAACGTATATTCTTTGCTGTTAGGGTGGAGAGAACGCCAYGCATCGCAAAGTCCATAATCCCGTCCTGMTTATCCTGTAAAGATCTTTTAGCTTGTTTAAGGTTGTTGACTATTTAATATGTGCAGGATGTGCGCGCACGTTATGCACGTCAAACGCTTCAAAACGAAACACGCCGCAGCACTTCCTGACGCCTCTTGATGGCTCGTCCATCATAGACCTTGCATGTAAACCTGACMCTCAAATCACAWTTGGTCCGAACACAGCATTATGGGAAAACACAATAGATAAAAGCTTAAGAGACACAAATACATGTTCAAGTACTAGGAAAAACAAAAAAATACATGTGTTTAAAAACAGTAAAATTTAAATTATGTGCTTAAATAAAACATTTGCTGGAACTAAGGTGTAAAAA
>NW_013953327.1:80159-81386 GCF_001266775.1 Austrofundulus limnaeus
AAATAAATCTAAGCAAACATCTTGTAGATTTTATACATCCTCATGTTTATAGTTTGAAAGTTAGGTCCCGGCAGGAAAATGGTCACCTTTACAGTCCTCCACCACCCTGCAGAAAACAAAACAAAACAAAACAAAACACGTTTATTTGTGCTGAGGACAGGAAGTGACCAAGCTGTTAATAAGTGTGTGTACAAACATACTATTTTAGCTCATATTATTCTTTTACACACTGACATACATGAGGCTTTAAGGTGTACAGTAAAATTGGAGCCCAGGTGGTTATGGCAAACTGAGATGTAAAATTGTTGCCGTTTATAACACACCTGTGCCCCAAAAACCCTACATGAGTGCAGCTGAAAATGAAGAGGGTGGAGGAGTGTGGTGGAGGATGGGGAGAAAAAAGTGAGGGAGCAAAATGCTCCCACAGGGGGCCAGCTCCCCCGCTGACCCCAGTAGGCTCCCCTGTTTCCCAAGACCCACCCAGGGAATGAGGCTCAGGACCTCTTCCTCCGGACAGACCGACCGCCAGGCCCATAAGGCCCCAGATCACAGACAAACAGAGCCCAGAGGACCACCAGGAAGCGGGACCGACAGTCCACCCGCCCCAGAGCCATCCAGACCCCCAAGACCCGACCCCCAATCCCACAGCCAGCCTGCAACCCAAAGAGGCCACCAAACACCAGCAAGGATGATCCAGCCGAGAGCGCACACCCAGCCACTGACAGCGCAAAGAAGGACCAAGGGCGAGCCTCCATCACAACAAAGGGGCCAGCCAGCCGACGCAGCACAGCCCCCGGCTGCCACCAAGGCTACCCACCCAGCCCCACCCCAGAAGAAATATTTTACCCACCCCATCATTCAGACAACTCTCAACATATAGCACACTAGACACCAAGGCTGGGTTGGCCAATCCCCTCCCATGGGCCACCGGCCCCGCCCCCAGCCAGCCCAACCCTCCAGCCCATGAGACCTGCAGCCCACCAACAGACCAAGGGCCCCCTGCCCAGAGCCAGGCACCGGGGCACAAACCGGCCCAGACCCCGGCAACCCGCCCACCAGGACTCAAGCCCCCCGGCCCCACCAGGATCACAGACCAGGGATGGCACGACCCCAGAACCCTAAGCTCCCCATGCCCACCCCAAACTCACCCCAGCGACCCACGACCACCGCTACAGACCCCCTGAGAACCCACACGCTGCCACCAGAAGACATCCCCCAGAACCACCA
>NW_013953327.1:81396-86091 GCF_001266775.1 Austrofundulus limnaeus
GTATTTGAAATGTATTTAATTGTTAATTGGATCATTTACGTATTTCGGCTTTTATTTTTAGTTATGTCAGTTTCGGTCCTCCATAGAAAATGTTCACTTACATCTTTGCTGCTCCGACAGTCTCCACAGATGCAGCCTATGCAGCCGTTGATCACCTGGATGGCGCAGAGCACCAGCTGAATACTGCCCATGCCCAGGAGGATGGAAAACAGCACAACGTGCCACATCACCACGTCTTTAGGGTAATCACAGACTGACCACATTGTCTGGTTGACCAGGTAGCTGGTGTTACCACTGCGGAGGAGAAAAACAGATTCTGCTCAGGACCCGCAGCACACAGGAGAGAAACAAATGTGTGCAGAAAGAAAGGCTGTGAAGAGTTTGAGGCTTATAAAAGGAAATTATAAACAATTGAAAGAGGTTAAAAATTTAGAGGTAGTCCTACTTTACTGTGTTCATATAATGCACTGCACCATCATGATACCACCACCGTGCTTGACAGTTCATACAGTTCTTAGTACCTGTCATTGTACGCAAACAGCTTAGCTCAGCTGTGTGAACAAAGGAGCTTCAAWTCTGAAGTTGCTTATGAATTTATCAGAGCGTCCTGTTTTTTTGAGTGTTGATCAGTCCAATAATTTCTGTCAAACAAATCCTTTCATGTTGGCTAAAAGAAAATTACCAGCTGCGGTCAACCATGATCCCTAAAAGAAGTTAATAAATCTTGGGCTCGTTGAGCTAATATACATAAAAGAACCTTCATCACCACTTTTTAAAGATTTAGCTGAATGCATGTTTAGCGTTGGAACAGGTAACCAACCTTCACTATCTCATTAATCCACAAACCGAAGTATATAGCTTTACTAACGCTAAACTGCTAAACATGTAACAACAAAACAAAACCAAAAACAAGCAGAAGCTAACGCTAAGTGACTGAAGATGCAAAAATTAGCTGACGCTAACACTAAACAGCTAAACAAGTAAAAAAAAAAATAGTAGCGGCGAACACCTAATTGCTAACCGCTAATACGACTGTCAGTCTTTCTCCTCGTCTCCTTCCAGCTGAAGGCTGGTGGGACTTAAAGTTTGCAAAACCTAATTCATTCAGCTGCTGATGATTTTAAAAGTTAGTGAAAAGGCCATTCCGTGAAAAATTTGTTCCACTGTTTGCTGATTAGCAGRACCATGTTCACCAACTGTGAGCCCACGTGAATGACTCTGTATCAATGAATGCAAATTATTGGGCCTAATTCTTGTGTTTAAAAATCACTATAGTTGTGTGTTCGAYCTCACTAAAGTAATAGCCTAAATAAATAATTAAAAGACAGAATTATGATGAGTGAGTGTGAACATCTGGGCAAAACTGTATCAGRTTAGTTCAATTTGGCCCAAAACAAATCCAGATTAAGTTCGTTTGATTCCAAACAAACTCATCCTCAGGTATGAGGATACTGCAAGAGTAATGATACGATAAATTAGAAGCATTTCACTTTAAAMTACAAACCTAAAAGCATTAAACCAAGATGGATCCACTTTAAATAAATAGTTCAGACTGAATAAAAGAGCTGATGCGACTAACCCAAGAGAAGAATAAAATGTATTACTGTTGTCTCTACATACAATCTAAAACATATTAACAGTTATGATAACTTATAAACATTTACACCACCATCAGTTTTGTACAAAATATGATCTATTATGGTAAACGAAAGAAGCCAATGACAACAAACAGAAACAGAGAAACCAGAAAATGAAGTTTGCTGGAGGAAGCAGGAGATGAGGTGGAATTAAACTAAGTGTTGTAATAAAACCAAGTTTCCTCCTTCTGAACACAAACAGCTGCAATCTTCCCTGAATTTTAACAACGCAGTCCTTTCAGTTACCTGTTATCTTATCTTAAAGCTCATAAAACACGTCATTGCTATCAGTCGCACCACTACTTTGGGTGAGTCTGTATACAAGTCTAACTTTTATGGCGCTACAAGTCCCTTAATTACTCTTATGCAAGTAAAATTAATGTTTTATGTGATTTTTTAAAAATGTTTCTGGTCAGGATAAAATAAAAACATTATCAAGTTTTCAGGAGAAAAAAAACAGAAGTCCAGCTGAAAAAACATTCTTGGTTCAGTGTGCCTCCCAGTAGATAATTATATCACAACCACCACTTTCTTTTAAATTAAATGAACACTTTAACTCCCATGAGTCAAAGTCAAGGCCTGAGGGCCAGATACAGACCTTTTTACAGTTTTAGCTGGTCTATGAGATAAAGTTTTAAATGTATTTATTAGGATTTTTTTGCCAATTTGCTTTTCATAGTGCTTAAAAACTAGAAACATTTAGTGAGAACTTCTTGTGGCATTTTGAAGAAGAGAAATGTGAGTTTGAAATGATGGATTTTCATAATTTTTTATATTGCAGAAAAAAGCATCACAAAAATCATCCAAATTAGGCTCGTCAAACTTTCAACTTAGCTTTCCTGCTGCCATTGAGTTTAAATAAGCACTAAAGCTAATTTTATTCTGTTTGTAACAGATTTTTAAAGTACTACGCTATTTTTTCCTAATAGAAGTAGGATATGTTTTGAAAACCTGCGTAATTATCTAATTTTATGAATAAACTGTGATTTAGTTGATGTGCATCTTTTTAGAGGGGCTTATGTCACAGTCACCTTAAACAGAATGTACTTATGATCAGTTACACGTCTTAATCACTCACAACACTTTACTTTTGTTGAACTGTTGTTAATGAGCCCAGTCCTTCAGTAGGGAGATCTGCCCCGGATCTGACGTATTGCTGGAAGAGGGGCTGGGTTCAAGAAGAAACTGTTTATATGGCATTATGTTCTTTGATTCAGCACCAAAATTGAGGACAATAAACATCTGCATTTTGGTCCAGCTGTGGGTAACGTATAGCTTTATTAATAGCATAAAACATTTAAAGGGATCCCCAATTAGTTGYAACATTAGACTTTATTTAATAAACTTTTATTTTAACTGTAAAATAAAGACTTTTAAAATACTGTAGGATGTTTAGTTTTTATAATTTTTTAAACTAAAAGTTTAAAATATATGACACTGACGGGGCCATTTTATTTACATGCAAAGCATTCTGGGTAAATGATGACGAGGATAGGTCCTCGGTGCGAGGCTGTTAGCGAGCTATATCCACCCTGAAGGTTAATCTTGGACAATATCTGATGATCGACTCTCTTAAATGAAACCAGAGAGCGTTGACAGAGAGGAGAAGGTAGAAATGACTCAGCCTGTAACTGAAAATATAGATGGAGGACAACAGTTTAGCTTGTTTGTCGCACTAGCACCGAGCTAATACATATAAGGCAATATAGCGTGAGGGCTAGCGCAAAAGCTAACAGGCTGAGCTGAGGTTCTTCTTCCATGAAGCAGCTCTGTTGTCCTCCATCCATATTTTCAGTTCCAGGCTGAGTCATTTCTACCTTCTCCTCTCTGTCAACGCTCTCTGGTTTCATTTAAAAGAGTCGATCATCAGATATTGTCCAAGATTAACCTTCAGGGTGGATATAGCTCGCTCACACCGATGACCTATCCACATCATCATTTACCCAGAATGCTTTGTGTGTAGATAAAATGGCTCCGTCTGTGCTAAAATATATTTTTAAAACTGTACAAAACTAAACAGCCTACAGTATTTTACAGTCTTTATTTTACAGTTAAAGAATATGATTATCAAATAAAGTCTAATGTTACAACTAATCGTGGATCCTTTTAAATCCAATATTGTATTTGCAACTGAAGTGACTGAACACGATCTCTTTCACAACCATGCCCACAACTGTGTATTACTAAAAAATAATAAATGAAACACGTGCTGATATTATTCAAGACGTAAGAAATGAKTGACGTCTAAATTTATTTGTGACTATTTTTTATTCAGTGAATATTATTTGTTAGGCCTTGTCTTTTCTTTTTTCATAAAATGAATTCGACACATTGCATCTGAAAACCAAGGTCAGTTTAYAATGAATGATTTTAACTCTCTACAAGGATCAAGTTCTTAAGTTTAAATTTTAACTCAGTTTGACTTTCCTGCATTAAAACTTCTGATAAGAGAATAGAGAAGAAATRAAAAAGGAGGAACTGCTGGAAGATGGCTCCAGAGTCACGTCTGTTGTCGTTGACTTGAGGTGAAGTTAAATTAGTGTTGATGAGAGGCAGACTCACGTCCCTGTGTCCTCAAACGGGTATTTCCACTTTTCACCCACAAGACACTTTGGTCCGATGGCCAAACCRGCAGAGGCCACGCTGGTGCAGTAAATGGCTCCGACGAGGCCAAAGGCCGAGGAGAARACTGAGTTCAGCATCTGAGAGGGACACAAAGTAACTGTGACACAACAAAACACTGCACAACAACAACACAACCTCTGAGAGATACACTGTAACAGTGCATAAGCTTGGCCTTTCAGACCAACCAGCTCCACACTTTGATTTAGTTCCTGATAAATAAGGAGAAGTTGAACAGACAGAACTCATGATAACAAGTTTCACCTCAGTAAAACCTCAAAAAGTGACTTTAAGAACAAAGTTCAAGTTTATTGAAGACAGGTTCTGCAGAAAAGTTATGAACAGTATCTATCTATCTATCTATCTATCTATCTATCTATCTATCTATCTATCTATCTATCTATCTATCTATCTATCTATCTATCTATCTATCTAT
>NW_013953327.1:87706-88801 GCF_001266775.1 Austrofundulus limnaeus
TAACACACACACACCGAGGTAGAGAAAATGTTATAAAGACTTATTCTTTAGTTGTAGATGAAAAAATGTACCAAATTAAGATTATCTGAAAATATAGCTATTTTATTTTTACACGTTTCTTTTAGATTTTTTTATAAATAAAAATGAAAATATATTCCTCAGCTTTGAGGCGTACAGTAAAATTTAGCAAATTTCTGAATGTAAATTAACAGTAGCTTATAAATGTGCATGCTTTTTTTGTAAATATGTTTGTTTAGTTGTTTGTCTTTCAGATGTTCCYTTCTTCAAGAGTCACCACAGCGAGGAAACTCAGATGAAAGTTTTGCTAGKTGTTCTTCCTGGCGCTAACCTGGGCTCAAACCTGCAGACTCAGGAGGCTGTCAGTGGCTCGTTGGGGTCACAATGGTAACCACACACACRACAGCMCTCTGAATAAGACAGGCAGACCAAAAACACAGCGTAGAAAATGAGCCTCAAATAAACTGCTGCTGTGTGAAAACCTTGAGTCATGTTGAAAACTATCCTGGTCGTCACACGGGACAGTTTCTGTGAGTCTGCAGTGTTTTAAGAGACAGGAATGTAATTCAAGCCTCCATTTCTGGTTTGGAAAAAAAAATTCTGATACAGATAAAATGTAAGTCAATGGGAGTTTGGGTGATGCACTCTGCACTCTGGAAGGATTTGAGAGGAAACCAAACAGTCTCATTGTCAACAGATGATGACAGATATTAATACACATTGGTTTATAAACTATCAGAAGCAAAGCTTGTAGAAGAAAGAAAAATTTGTTTGTGAAACTTTTTGGTGATTTTAAAGGGCTCAAAATTTCAAGTGTACGACATTGTCACACTCTGAGTCGAGCATGTCATAAAATCCTCAAAAAGGATCAAAATTAAACGGTGAGTGTTTTTTTTTAATTGTTCAAATCATCTAAAAATAAACTCCTGATTATATGACGACTGCAAGATCAATTGAAGCACCAAAAGCTTTTCACGTTGTACCGCTCTAAAGTCAAAGCACATTATTCTGCAAGCTGCCTAATTTGATGTGATGTTTGTGCTTAAAAAACACTGTAAGAAGAGGACTGAACAGAAC
>NW_013953327.1:89744-97845 GCF_001266775.1 Austrofundulus limnaeus
GTGTGTGTGTGTGTGTGTGTGTGTGTGTGTGTGTGTGTGTGTGTGCTTTTGGGGACTTTGTCGTTTCTGTGGAATGCCCTTTGATACCCACTGAAGATAATTATCAGTCCGGCTGCTCGATCAATAACCATTACAAACACAGAAAAGGGCTTGGCCAACAAAGTGCCTTCGTTGTCAGGATCCTGAGTTTTTATGATTATTTTTGTTCTTTTATATTTKTTCAGTTTTAATTTTTATTTATTTATTATTTTTTTATTCAGTGAATTTTTGTTGTGTTTCCTTTAGATATCCTTGTTTTTTTCTGTTTGGACATTTCCCCCTCAGTWATTCTTTCCTTCAGTTTACTCACACCTGTTCCTTGTATGCATTGGTCACAGCTTTTTCCATGAACAATCATCCCTCCCGGCCCTCTTCAACTCCAGTTTTTCTATCAACAGTCAGTCGCACTGTTTGGAGCTGCTTTATTAAATCATTGCATGTGTAAAAAGACATGAAAAATAGAAAACGTGCACTAAACTGATTTATTAACGGTGTGCACCGAGGATTGTGTCTGTCAAATGAGCTAAATCAATCAAATGAAAAATATTTTATTGATCCCAAAGGGAAATTACGTGAAATAGCAGATGCAATCATTTAGCATGTTTGCCTTCATGAACATGCAGAATAAATTAGAATGTGCAAAATACTGGAAGGAAGGTATGCATTTAGCACCTAAAACTGGTTGTAGTTTCTGTTTTGGTGTTTTATATTTAACACGTTTTACAGGAGACATGTGCTTTTAAATCCTTCTTTTTCACATTTAAATCCTTCAGTTGGGGTCTATATAAACTACAGTGTTTTGGTCTGAACTCCACATTGTAACTCGAAAAGTCCCTCCTTCACCTTTTTTCTAAGGTGTGTCTCAGATCAACTCATTTTGAGGCTGTCACTTTAAACCCCGCCCCCTCCAGTTTCCAGGCTGGGTTAGTTTGATAGAGGGGTTTCTAGCACAGAAATGTTTTATCTATAAATGAATTAAAAGTTATCAAGAACTCGTCCATCCAGCCTTACATGTCTGACCCAGAGCCAGAGGAGAATGAAGACAACCAAATTTTAATTTGTAAGTCCAGACCTCTTTTTAAAGTTCTTTATAAATAATTTGACATAATAGTTTAAAAATGTAGTTTGGGTTGAAAAATATGACCCGAACAGAATATAAAGATATCTACGCAGCACCGGGAGAAACTAAATTCAATATTTCTGCRCTCTTAGAAACTCCAAGTTCACAACAAAAGGTATTTAAGGGCTTTTCTGAATCTTTTCCATCGTGCACTCTGCATTACAATATTTGTACACTGGCACTATTTATAATCATTAAGCTTTTTTGTGTTTAAGTGTTGAAATACTACAATTATTTTTCTTTAGTGTGTTTTATCTAAACAACTTATTTTTCATAGTAGTATTCATGAGACGGTGTTTAACAATGTGTTAGGAAYGGTGTTATTTATTTTTTAATATGTTACTGAACATGACTTAAATCGTTGGCGTTAAGTCACGTTCTGCTGCAAAAATGTGAGAGACGAGCCTGTTGTGAGTGTTGAGTTAAAAAAAATAAAGATTTTTGATAACGACAACTCCAGTCTTCACCTGTGTTGTATAGCTGTGTCATGGACTAATTATTTATATTTGTTTCACCTTGACACTGTTCATCACTCGTATCTTTCTRATAGCTCATTTCGCTCTCGTAGTCTGTTTGTTTCCGGACGTCAGGACTCCGCAATGGACTGAACTCTCTTGTTTGATAAYAGACTCTTTGTGCTGGGAGCCCTGTGATAGGCTGGAGAGTACATGGGGCGATCTGTGATTGGTTATAAGCACGTCATATGATGTTATCATGGTGTATATTATTGGCTGTGTCCGCTGACGTGTCAGCAGCGAGCCARCAGTGCTTCCTTGATTTGGGTCCTGTTTGTTTGTTGCTCATAATTAAATCATATTTGATTATCATACACGCAGACTTTTCTGGCATTATTCMAAYGTGTTTCTGCATTCTTGGTAAATCGTGCCACCACAGCTGCAACGTATTAAGCTAAATATTACTTCATGCCTAACTGCAAATGACTGAAGAATGTTGGTCATTCCTATATTTAAACGAAATGAAATAATTCTAACTTTTCAGTCTCTGTATGGAAATGACTGCAGCTCGATGGCTCAGTGGTTAGCACTGGTGCCTCACAGCAGGAAGGTCCAGGGTTCAATCATCGGTTCAACCCAGGATCGCTCTGTGTGGAGTTTGGGTTTTCTCCCACAGATGAAAAACATGCATGCCTGGGCCTCTGTTGAAAGAGAGCTCTGTGATGTCAGTGGGATTTGCCTGGTTAAATAAAGGTTAATAAATAATTATCTCGCTGCCACACGCTTTTTATCCAACATCACTGGATGGGCTCTGCAGAATTCACTTTGACATAAGAAGATTTGTTACATCTACTTTGTTTTTTACCACAACAATAAAAGCACGAATCATCTAAATACTTTTTTGTTTCTTTTAGGCTGGTTAGTTGGTTTCACTTTCTCTTTCTTTATTTTTACTTGACATTATGCCAACCTACCGCAAGTATCAAACAGCCGATGGGAGAAATCCTCTTAGCTTCTTGTAAGTGTTTAAAGACTTGTCGCCGGTTAAATCACCTGACACTGTAGACTGACTTAGGGAGGGCGTTTTCTCAGGACAAATGGCAGGTGAGTGTGTTCTGATACATTGTTTGTGGTATGAGGCCAGTTTGAGCCAAATATTCTGATTCACTATGACCTGAAAATGAAATATGAGTACGGTATTCTATAAAGCAGTTTTTTATTTAGCGATATTATGAACTAGACTACTATCAACAGTGTTCTGTGGTTTCTATAGTTTTTTTTTTCAAAACTAATGCATCAAACTCTAGAAAGTCAGTCTGTTACTAACATTTACCAGCTTCAAAATGACTGAACATTAGAATAAACGTGTTTAATATGAGCATGTATGAATTTTATGATTTTGCCTTACCTCTACTTATGCAATAGTAAACAATTGGACTTTATTCATGTTTATATCTGTTTTTTGTTGCAGGTTTTGATTCTTTTTGTCTAAAAATGTTATTTATTTACAAAAGACAGTAAGAAATTTCAACCTGTTAAGAGTTTTTAAAACGATGTGGGTCAGTTTAAACTAGTGGTGTCCTCGGTCCGCAAGGGCCGGTGTCCTGCATGTTATAGGTGCTGCTCTGGTTCAACACAGCTGAACCTAAGGAGTGTCTAATTAGTAGGCCTCTGCGGACCTTGATGGCAAACTGAGAAGGTAAAACATCTATTTGAATCAGCTGTGTTGAAGCAGGGAAAAATTTAAAACTTGTAGGAGACCGGCCCTTGAGGACCGGAGTTGGACATRCCTGGTTTAAACTAGCCTGGCCCTTGCCTTCCTACTCTGTTCCGCTCAATTCTAGTTTCCCTTCACTGCTCCGTCTGGCTTTTCTCCCATAGACAAAGATTTTGCTGGCAGATTTGTAGCCAGGCCAATCAGGGAACAGAACGTCAATTTTCTGTGCGGTGTCAGCTTGTAGTTTATTTTACCTGGGCCAATCAGAGAACAGAAGGAGGAGCTTTGAACGACGTCGATTTTCTGCGCAGTGTCTGCTAGTTATTTTAGCATACGRCAGTGGAGGAAGTGAATGAAGCCAGTCTGTGTTGATAAGACTTCCAAATTAAATTAAATGTGTCTGACAAAGCAGCAGCTCTCATTTACAGCTGTCTCGTTTGGCTTGGTACTTTTTTCCTCTCAGTAGGGTTGTTTACAGCGCACGCGATTTCCGGTTAGCTTCTTGGCTTAGCCTCCTTCATAGCGACATACGCACACTTCAGCAGAGGTCACGCCTCCTGCAAGAATTGCTTCTCAATAGCAGTGAGTCCAGACCCTCCGTCTGAAGCAAAGTGAAGGACAAGGGTCTGGTTTTAACCAGGCTAGGTTTAAATTAAATGAAGACGCTAATGACRCAGAAATATCCTTTAGCTCCATCTACAGGTCATCCTGTGACACTAACCCTTGGGACTGTCTTCAAGTTTCATTTGGAGCCTCCACCCCCTGAACCCCCAAGATTGTCAGGTAGCCTAAGTTAAATTAACACAATTTAATCAGACTTGTCACTTCTGTATTGTTGACTAACCGTTTGTATCTGTTTATTTAGTGTTACTGACCTAAAACAATTTTTTTTACAGTGAAAGCCTTAATTATATGGACTGTCCTGACTGCAGCTCGAATAACCTTTGGTGAGTAAACTCTTTTCTTCCTCCAACATGAGCTGTAACTTTGAACCATTCTCTTTGAGTGACACTTTCTGAACTCACCATTTGCCAACAGGTGTCGTGTAYTTTAAAGAGTGCCCTCAGCAGCCAAACATCCCCAACTATTTGTTAGGGATTGCTTTGTGGACCCTGTTGATGACCTCATTTGTGATGTTTCCTTGTGAGAGCCAAGCGCAGCCACGGGGGCCCCCCAGAGGTTTCAAGGCCTGTGCGCAGTTTCTTTTAAGTCTGTTTATCTTCACGTGGATTATGTTAGGTAGGAAARAAAAAAGTATCAGTGTTCATTCACTCACTGGGGAAGAAAACAATAAGCACCCAGAAGGAAAGGTCTGATTTGAAAGGAACCAACAATGTGTACATTAGTTCTTCAACTTGCAAAAATCTGGCATATCTCAATCTGAAAGAGCACTTCTAACTATAAACTATTTCCAGTGGTGAGCACTAACCAAAACGTTAGCATTGCCAACCGCCAATCGACTAACTAAAAAATTAGTTTTGCAAATGCTAAACAAGTAAAAATTAGCATAAGCTAACACCCAGCCTAGACAGAACCACAGGTCTCTGGGTTCTAGAAATTGTGATGTAAATAGGCCGCAAGGGCTAATTAAAACACGCTGAATACTTTAAAGCGATCCCCGATTATTTGTAACATTAGACGTTATATGATAAACATATACTTTAACTGTAAAATAAAGACTGTAAAAATACTGTAGGATGCTCAGTTTTTATAAATTTTAAACTAAAAGTTTAAAAATATATTACACGGACGGGGCCATTTTATTTACATGCAAAGCATTCTGGGTAAATGGTGACGTGGATAGATCCTCGGTGCGAGGCTGCTAGTGAGCTATATCCATCCTGAAGGTTAATCTTGCACAATATCTGATGATTGACTTTTAAATGAAACCAGAGAGCGTTGACAGAGAGGAGAAGGTAGAAATGACTCAGCCTGGAACTGAAAATATGGATGGAGGACAACAGAGCTGCTTCATGGAAGAAGAACCTCAGCTTAGCCTGTTAGCTTTAGCATTAGCCCCGATGCTATCACCATATATATGTATTAGCTCAGTGCTACACATTCTCCTCTCGTCACTGAGGTCCTCCATCCACATGACAGAGAGGGGAACACAAAAATGACTCAGTCTGCAACTGAAAATATGGATGGAGAACCTCAGTTTAGCTGGTTTGTCTCTCTAGCACTGAGCTAATAAATATAAGGCAATATAGCGTCGGCGCTAGCGCAAAGGCTAACAGGCTAAGCTGAGGTTCTTCTTCCATGAAGCAGCTCTGTTGTCCTCCATCYATATTTTCAGTTACAGRCTGAGTCATTTCTACCTTCTCCTCTCTGTCAACGCTCTCTGGTTTCATTTAAAAGAGTCAATCATCAGATATTGTCTAAGATTAACCTTCAGGGTGGATATAGCTCGCTAGCAGCCTCACACGATGACCTAGTTGATGTCATCATTTACCCAGAATGCTTTGTGTGTAAAGAAAATGGCTCTGTCCGTGTTAAAATATATTTTTAAAAAATTACAAAATTAAATAGCCTACAATATTTTTACTGTCTTTATTTAACAGTTAAAATAAATGTTTATCAAATAAAGTTTAATGTTACAACTAAACGTGGATCCCTTTAAACTCAGGCTGGACCTTACTGTGCAAAAAGACAATAAGATCCTGATTAAGCGAGATCTTGACTGTTGGACCCCTYTGAGGACAAAACCTTGGACTGAATGCATTAAATTGAGGATCATCTATGATTCCCTGATCATTCTCCAGTTAAACATGTTTTGGATCAGGTAGGATGTCAACTTCAACCCATAATTGATCWGCAAAATATCTAGTTACAGCAAAAGAAAATAATAAAATGATTCAAAAACCCTGTTCCCCATTGAATTACCACTTGCACCCAGGTCTGAGGAGGTCTCATCGTTGCAATGAGTTGCCAACTCTATCTCATCTGACAGTGGAATCAGAATCACAGGAACTTTCAACAAGTACAGTTCTACCACTCCTTCTTGGTGCTTACCTGTTCTTGCCAGTGACTGCGTCACTTTCTCTGAAACACTACTTCTTTAATACTTGTTCATTTGATTTAGACGAACTAAATATTTTTCTTTCTTCTACCTGTAGGCAATGTGTGGGTTTTTTCCATCTATCAGCCAAACTAYGATCCTACAGCTGCTGATGGTCTTTACTGCAATAAAACTTTGTACACATTTGCTTTCTGGAATGCCGTCTATGAAACAGTGGGGATGGGAGTCCAACTGGCCAGGTTTTGTAAAGGCCTGATGTGCTTTGTGAACATGCATCCTGCACCAGGAGACGCACACGTTTATGGCCATGTCTGAGGAAGTACTCTGTAAAATATGAAGTGGAATTTAAGGTTTAATTTTATGATGTAAAATTCGTAAAAGGTTCTTGGTTGATGAAGCAGAAGCATTTATTGAATAACTCTTCCTGTGTATTGATGAAGTAAAATCCATACAGCAAATCCTATGAAATACAAAATAACAAAGTCAGATTTTCAACAAATTAAAAAGGTGGCTGAATCCCACAAGAAGATGATTTAAAATGGACTTCAAGAGTCAGTATGAAGATTGGACTCGAACAGAAGARCCTGTGTATTTTTGTGTGTTTATCCTTTTAGATTTATATCCGCTGTTATTGTTTTCTACGTGTTTTTTCCCAGTGTTCCCTTGTGCCTTCAGTTCACTCTTCACCTTTTCTCTGTTGTCATTTTGCCCTAATGTCCATCATCTCATCAGCCCCTGTCCTTAAAGTCCCTCATCTTGTCACCTCCTCTTTAGTGTAGCATTGTGCGTGCTCCATGCCATGTCCAGTTCTCTGCATCTCCTTGAGTTATGTTATGTTTTTTTTGTCATTGACTTGCCTTTTTGTTTTGTTTAATAAAGTTTTTTTTACACAAGTTCCCAGTGTCAGTCTGCATTCCTGGTTCTTATATCTACAAGCGGTGACAGAAAACCTCAGGTAGATACTGTACGTTGTCATTAACAATTTATTTTTACTTTATAAATTAATTCCTCTGTAATTATTTATCTTCAATATGTTCCCAGTTTTTAGAAGCTAACATATCTCATCCTGCTTTTACTTTCTTTTTATTTTAGGTGATTGTGTGATGCAACACACCACCGCAGTAACACCAGTATTTTCAAACGGGCTTGTCCGGTTAGATTCTTCAACCAAAAACAAAACAGCTGATGTCAGAAATCCCTGTTGGTTCTTGAAGGTTTCACTATTAAGTTTTGCAATGAGACATAGTGTCTGAAACACGACTCTGAGAACGTACTTTTAAAACAAATGGCAGGCAAGTGTATTCTTGTTTGACTTTAAATATATTTAGTTGCAAGATTAAGAAAAGAAAAGTGTCCTTTAACAAAMTGAAAATGTGAACTGCTGTGATGCTGAAAGGTAAAACAGACCGTTTTAAAGTCGCTGCAGAGCAGGAATAAGGTTTACAGCAGGGGTGGGCAATCCTGGTCCTCGAGGGCCGCAGCCCTACAGGTTTTATGATTTTCCCTGCTCCAACACATCTGATTCAGACATTGAATTACCAAATTCTGCAGTATGGAGGCTGACACTGACATAACTAGAAAAAAAAAGCAGAAATGTGTAAATGGACCAATAAATAAATTCAATTAAAAATGTGCCAATTAAATTAAAAAAGGAGAGCTTTATCTCATGTTTTATAATTTAATTGACCATCATATTTATTTTTCCAACTTAGTTCCAACTAATAATATACTTTTGCAAAAAAGTAAAATGT
>NW_013953327.1:98613-100356 GCF_001266775.1 Austrofundulus limnaeus
AAAAAAACTCTTTAGCTCCATCTGCAGGCCTTCCTGTGACTGTAACTGTCAGAGCTGTTTGGAAATTTGTCCTCAGCTCTTCACCCCGTCCAAGCCAAGGATGTACAGGTAAAAATTTGTGTTTTCAGTTTGTTAACTAATTTACACTACTCACAAAAAGTTTGGGATATTTGGCTTTCAAGTGAATTTTATGGAAAATGTAAAAAGGTCACGCTACAGTGATATCATATCATGAAAGTAGGACATTTAAGTAAAATAATGCACCTGTGATTTCCTCATCTCAAACAATTTATTGAAACAAAAGTTAACAACAATGGTGGGTACACCACAAAAAAATTCAATGTCTCAATAATTCGTCATGTGACCTTGAGCATTAGTTACAGCTTGACAACGACGTCTCATGCTGTTCACAAGTCGACTTATTGTCTGCTGGGGCATGGCATCCCAGTGTTCTTGAAGGGCAGCCCTCAGGTCATTGAGGTTCTGGGGTGCAGAGTTTCGAGACTCTACAAGGCGACTCAGCTGATCCCACAGGTTTTCAATGGGATTCAGGTCTGGAGAAAGTGCAGGTTATTCCATTTAAGGTACACCAGTCTCCAATAGCCGTTCCCTGATGATGCAACCTCGATGAGCTGGAGCATTGTCGTCTATGAAGATGAAATCAGGCCTGTGTTGTTCATGTAGGGGCAAAATCACTGGATTAATGTTATTCAGGTAGTATGGGCTTGTCACTGTACCATTCACAAAGTGTAGGGCAGTTCTGTACAGACTGGAGACACCTGCCCACACTGTAACACCTCCACTACCAAAAGCTCATCTGGTGATAACAGTGGCTGATGCATAGCGCTCTCCTTGATGTCTCCAACATCGCTGGCGGCCATCATTTCTGCTCAACGTGAATCGACTTTCATCAGAGAACAGCACTGAGGCCCACAGGTCCCTCGTCCAGCGTAAATGCTCCCTGGCCCGTGCAAGACAATGACGCCTGTGCCTGGTGGTGTGGTCAGGTACCCTTGCAGGTCGTCAAGCACGCAGACCATGCTGATATAACCGATTTTGAATGGTCTGACGTGACACTTGGGTGCCTCTCACCTCCCTTAACCGTGCCTGGAGTTGAGTGGCATTCATCATTTGGTTTCTCAGGGCATTGCTCACAATGTAGCGGTCATCAGCATGGGATGTGGCCAAAGGACGTCCACCTCTACACCTTTCTGTGACTCTTCCAGTCTCTCGGTATCTCTGTTGCAACCTGCTGATGACACTCTGTGTCACTCTAAGCTCAGTGGCCATGTCCGTCTGAGAACGTCCTGTTTGAAGCATCCCAATGGCAATGTACTGTTGATCTATTGTTAGGTGTCGTCTTGGTCTCATGATGTTAAAATGTGAACAGCATGATGGGGACGACTGTTTAAAAACCAGCTCTGAACCAGGACATGTATTGGTTGATTCAAGGATCAAATACCTGTTGTGAATTTTGCCATTAAGCTCCTCGTTAGAAAACAGCAACTTGTGCAAAAAGAACTGAAACATTTACGTAACAGTTGGATACATGCATTCAAAAGCTTAGAGGAGGTCACATTAATTTCACCTGTAAAGATTTTAATGCATTTTAGACACATCCTGAAATTTCACCCAAAAGCTGAATATCCCTAACATTTTGTGAGTAGTGTATGTCAAAGTAAGCTGGTAAAATATAGAGGCGCAATATGAGAAATATTATCAGAAAAATGGTTTGTTTTAAAC
>NW_013953327.1:100661-102480 GCF_001266775.1 Austrofundulus limnaeus
CAATCAATCAATCAAAACTTTATTTTATAGCACTTTACAAACCCCAAGGCGACCAAAGTGCTGCACAGCATAAAATAAAATAAAAACATAGTAATTTAAACGCATGCAAAACAATCAGAACTTCAAAAACAAAACAGAAAGGAGAAAAAAATCAATAAATAGAGAGAGAGTGAGACTATGCTATTACACGTGCTCTCTGGAGTTAAAAGCCAAACCAAAAAGATGGGTCTTTAATAGAGATTGAGACTCAATAAGTGTTCTGGCAGACCGCACAGAAAGAGGGAGACTGTTCCAATCACTGCTGGATGTTTGACCCGTGAGCTCTTTGCTTTTTTGTAACTGTGGCCTTGGCGTTTAGCTGAACAGTCTAACTGTTGCGACCTGGGTGATCTGAATAATCTTCACATTTTCAACTCATCTTCTACAGAGGCAATAACACTTTTCAGACAGTCAAACTGTTGAAACTTGTTCTAATTTAAACACCAATAAAGAAGTAAGATGTTATTTTCTCAACATACCAGTTGTAGTTGTGATTTCCTGGATTGGCCTTGCTGTGGCTCGATGTTACTTTGGTAAAACTCCTTTAATTCCCTCAACAAGATGAGCTGCCAWCTTTGATTAACCCTCTCTGACCTTCACCGTCTGCTGGCAGGTGTTGTCTATTTCCTGGACTGTCCTCAGCAGCCCAACATCCCCATCTACCTGATCAGGTTGGTGTTTATTCCCCTGCTGATGCTTTCACTCATGGTTCTTCCCYACGAGGAGAATCCTTCTTACCTACAGGAGCGCCTCAGAGGATCCAGAGCCTGCAAGGAGAACCTTTCAGTTTTATTTGTGATCGTGTGGTTTGTGTTGGGTGAGGATGGAAAATATCACAGATCCCATTCTCCTTTTTGGATTCACAGAATTTACTCAATTTTTTTTAAATCTTTTTATAGGTGATGTGTGGATTTTCTCCATCTATCAGCCACAGTACGAGTCCACAGCAGCTGATGGTTTTTACTGTGATAAAACTCTGAACACATTTGCTTTAATGCTGTATTTGAGACATTTGGGATAGGAGTCCTTCTTGTCAGACCCTTGAAAGGCTTGTTGTGCTTTGTGAACATGAGTCCTGCTCCACGAGATGCAGACTTTTATGGTCATGTTTGAGGTGAAAATGTCACCGATCACATGTGAGGTTACTTCAGTAATACTTAAAGTAGAAGGAAACATTTGTAAATTATCTCTGTTTGCTTATTGTTAATGTATAACAAACACTTAAATACTGAAATACAAAAACTAAATCATGAGATAGAATTTAGTGGTGGACATGGTTCCGCTTATCAGCTAACAGCAAATAGCAAAACTACTGTAATTTTCCATTTAGCACAGAAATGTCAAACACTAATCTTCATGTTATTCTCATTGCGACAGTTGAGCACTGCTAACAAACAACAACTGAGCTCTATATGGTATTTCCTGTACAGGAACAGCTTTTTAACATGTCCTCTTATTAAAGCACTACATGTACAACTGACTAAATGTGAAATAAATAATTCTGAACTCTCCCACAGTCTGAGAGGGAATTCCCACTGGAGGTGTGTTCCAGCTTAAATTTACAACTTGTAAGTGGGAAATTCCCACTTTTCAGTACAATTGGGCCGCAGCAAAAGTAGCTGGTGGAAATGCAGTGAAATGGAGATTTTACATAACAGATTTTGCAGAATACCATCTACTTTGAAACTTGTGCTCCTCCACCTATAGTGGTGGGATGCCATGTGTTTGTGCTACACATTCTCACTCCCAAGTCGTCACATATTGACGCTTAAGGTAAGGT
>NW_013953327.1:104386-106333 GCF_001266775.1 Austrofundulus limnaeus
CTTTCTGAAAATATGACAACAGATTTCGCCCCATCTCGTCAGTAACTGACGTGACGGGGGTACCCGGCGCGTCAAAATCGGACGTAGAGGGAACCTTGCCAAAGCGTCAATATGTGACGACTTGGGAGTGAGAATGGGTTGGTTTGTGGGTAAACTAATCAACATGCATTATGTACTTTATGGTCAACTGGAGCTTTTACAATTAGCTGCTGTTGTGATTAGAAATAACCACAAACTTCTGTGTAAAAATTCATAATGCAAAATGTACATAAAATGATTAATAATAAAATTGTGACAACAAAGAAATAATCTTCCAAACACCACACTATGTTCAAAATATAAATACATCAATCTAAATGTATTTTAATGGAAATATAAGCTTTGGGCTTTTTGAATTATTACCAATTTCTGTCCTTAAAAACAAACAAACAAAAAAGTCATATTACAGCTTTCAACATGAAATCTTTTTTTAGTTCAGTACAAATAATTACAATTCAAACTAAAACAACCTATCCTCCACCCTCTGTAATAYACGCTTTACAAAACTGTACAAAATATCACACAAATAAAATCTGAATTGTTCCTCTTTTGACCTCACAAACGTCTGTTTGTGGTGATGCAGATCCTTAAGTTTGAATTTTAAAAAATATGTTCAACTTCATGTAATTGAGCCATAAGAAATAAACATAAATTTATACATAACAAAATGCCTGTCTGTTTGTGCAATGATGAGCAGTGAGGCTTTATACAATGTTTACAGTGTCAGTGTTGTCATTTAAGTTGTCTTACTTTTCAAACACACTCCTGATTTCCTGGTATTTACAGTGCAGGGGTGCCGGCTCTCCTCCATCAGTGAACAATTAACGCACTATCTACAACTTGGAATAAAACACTTGATGGAAAAGATACAGCAGCACAATCTGAAGTGATGAAAACATCATAAATATCAAACATAGGCGTTTCGACCATAGGTGCTGGCAGCAGCGCTCCTGCTYGGTGCAGCTCCAGAGTAAACGGTCCCTCTGGATTGATATGCCACTGGGCTGCAAAACAAGATGGATGGTTTAATAAAACACACATTTTATACAGGTGCTGATAATTGGTAAATTAATTTGATTACTACAAATTATAACTCATTCTATGTCTTTAAATCAAATACAATAAAAAGAAAATAAGATTGTCTTCATTGTTTTTGGCTCTTCTTTAATAAATCAATGAAACAAATTGACTCCCAAATCATCAACCCTCCACTGCTGTGCTTYACAAATGAGATTTTCCAGAGTCCTGATACACGTTTGGGCACGTTTTTTTTAGTTTTGCTGAAATTGTCTCTTTAGAAGGAAAGTGCTCTTTCAACCAGATCACACATTCTTTTTGCAATCATCTTGTCATGAACTTAAATATTTAACAAGGGCGTAGACTTCAAAGTGAAACTTGTGGGTTTTCCCTTATTTCTGTAATCATTTATCGTCTGACCTCAAGGTAAGCATTAAGTTCTTACTTGTAAATAATCTTTAATATTAAATAACAGGCCTCAGACAGTTGAATGGTATATTTAGATTGTTGGAAACAACCACACCTGTGAGAACAGCAAACTGCTTTAATAAAGGTTGCTAACGCCTCCTTGCCTAATTGATTTAATATCAACACTCTTAATTTGTCTTCCTAATTTCTGTTTAAAAATAATACTGTTATTACTCTGCATTTACGTTTTGGTTTAATTTTTTCAGTTAGACAATGACATAGTCTGATTTGACATCTGTTATCCATTTAAAATTATATTTTCCTCATTATAATGATGCCTATGTATTTGAATTTTTCTTTTTTAGCACATTATATAAAAACTCCAAATTTGGACAAACATCAAAGTTGTTTCAGTGTGAAAAGCACAAGTGTTACTAATCCTGTTATTCTTATTCTTTTTATTATCCTTTTTCATACTAATAT
>NW_013953327.1:106758-108748 GCF_001266775.1 Austrofundulus limnaeus
CTATCTGACATGCTGTTCTTTTAATTTCTCAAAAATAACACAGTGGTGTTTTCTCTTACCCGAACACTAGGGGTCCCCCTTCACTTTGACACTTTCAAACCCCACAACCAACACTGTTTGGCTCCTTTACCTAACAGTCTTTTTTTCACAAACTCCTTTATATAAACTGTTTAAAGTTGTTATTTCACCTGCTCAGGGTCAGGTTATTGCTCAATTGGTATTTTCCTTTGGWTATATTTAAGTGGGTGATCTTTTTAGGCCCCACTTGTAACTTGTTTAAGTTATTCTCAAGCTCAMAGAACCAAAGAAGATTCACACTATAGTTGTTGGTCATTCATTAAAGTCAGACACAATGAACTTGTATTTATGTAGTGAATCAAACAAGCTGAGGTTTGATTGATTGAGGTTACTCAACAGCACGTTGGTCATTAGTCAAACTGTAACTTTCCGTTCTGTCAGAYAGCCTTCAGCTCCATTCCCAGAAGWGATTATTACACACRAACAGATAAAGTCAGAAACACAAACTCACTATTTTTCCTCTTTGGCCAACTTGCAGGAGCAGGTGAGGCAGACTCCTCCAGCTATGGCGAGCACGGCGGAGCACCAGCCGATGTAAAGCCCTTCTCCTATTTCATACCTGGAGCAAACAGCAACGTTACAGTCAGCCAGCAGTTCRGTTAAAACACAAACGTCCAGCTCCTGTGGAAACATCTCACTTTGTCCCAGGATAGAAGGGGTCAAAGAAGTTCTGGGTGATGTTGAAGGCGTACCAGGACACCGAAACCATCGTGCACAAACCTTTGGATGAAAAAAAAAGAAGTGTTTCCAGATAATCCAATAAATTTACAGAGGACTGGTTTATATGTGCAATAAAACCTGATTTATTATCTTTTCCAGAATTTTATTGACATAAAGAGGTTGACTTTGATTTTGTTACCTTGTAGAATAAAGAAGACCCCAGAGGCTCCTGCAATCCTCCCTTTCAGAACATAGTTCTCCCCTCCAGCTTTCGAACACTGGATTCCTATCAGGCCCCCCACCAGCCCGAAGGAACCCAACACTATCGATGCAATCATTAAGGCCCGAGAAGCCTGGATATAACCTGGGTGTTAACACACAAAAAACAGAAAAAATAAAGTTTTGATCTCTTTCTAAACCCAGTTTAAAAAACCCAAAGTTGATTGATGCACAATAACCCTTTAAGTGCTTTGAATATTCAAAAAAAAAAAAAGCAATTCCTTTACTTTTTACAAATATTTACGGTTGACCCATGGGACTGAAAAGGTTAAATAGGAAAAACAAACATATTCGTACCATTCAAAGCCAGCAGCGAAGGAAACTCCCTGCAGTTGTGGACCCCGGTGGAGTCGGTGGCGCAGGACATCCACAGGTTCTCGTAGATGGTGGAGGTGGTGATGACGTTCCCGTCCACCGTGGAGGTCTTCCAGTAACGGTTTGGCARCGCCACCCCGACCATCACCCACCCAACGAAACCCAAAACCAAAGCCACTACTTCCACAACTGGATCCATGACTCACACCCGCCTCCTTGGCCCGCCGGTCAGAACAGAAAAATTTAATCCAGTTTTAAGTTTTTTTGCTTTGTTTTTTTTTTTGTTTGTTTGTTTTGTTTTGTTTTCAAACCAGATGTGGGAAAGCTGGTCATGAAAGTCGGACCATCTGTTGAGGGGAGTGTGCAGCAGCTCTGTGAGATGTGTCTGCCTCTTCAGATATGTATAATGATTTATAAGACCCCTTGTTTCTCCTCCCACTAACCTCTGTCATCAGATTTTTTCCTCTCTGTGTTCTTTTCTTTTTTTATTTTACACCCCTGAAACTGAACAGGTGTTTATCAGCTCCGTCTCAGGGTCCAATGGTCGTTCATCATCCTTAAAGCAACAGTTCAGGTCTTTTGGATTGGAAGTGGTTCAGTTAATATCTTATCTGTCGTAGATAGCTCTGAATAATTATAATATTAGACATTATTTAAT
>NW_013953327.1:109766-112446 GCF_001266775.1 Austrofundulus limnaeus
TGTGTGTGTGTGTGTGTGTGTGTGTGTGTGTGTGTGAGAGAGAGAGAGACAGATAGTCACAGAAGTGCATACATTAAGTCTCAGGAAAAAGCAGCAAACAATAATTACAGTTTTATTCCAAACAATGTTTGTTCAAAAAGCTTTCTACAGCAGGTAAGATATTAAGTGTTTATAACCTTTCTACATGACCTCACTGCTCTGTGGATATTTCCAGTATTTTCTGCTGATAATCAGTTTTTTTTACTTTACATCCTTTGYCTTTTACTGAATTCTTATTGTACAGAACTTTGATTCAACCTGTTGATTTTTAAATGTGCTTTACAGATAAACCGACTTGGTTTTTTTATGTGTCCTTATGCATCTGAAAACACAAAATAAAGATAGGAGATCAGGAGATTGGTTGATTTTATTGTTTTGATTTGAATAAGACCATGGGCCACAAGGACATTTGTCATGCCCAGTTTTCTGGAACAATGTCAACATGTGAAGTGTTTTTTTTAAACACAACAATCCATGCAGTGATAAAAGGTCCAAAGTTATACGATTCATTTTGTAGTTTCTGTGTTTGTCTGACGTCATTAATAACCCTGCCGTTTACCTCTGGGTCACACAGAGCACACCAAGTTTATCCGACTGATAAAATGAAGATAAATCTTWACCTGGATTTCAGATGAAGCTGTCCGTGTGGAGGAGAGGAGAGGAGACCAGCAAAACTCATTCATTCTCCTTAATGAGAAAACAGTTGGGAACATGCAGCTTTTCATTCGTGTATGAAGAAGTTTATAAATTTCCATGTTAGAGAAGGATGAAAACACAAGAGATTTTACTGACAGGCAGTGGTGGGCATAGCTAACACAAAGTTAACTGCACTAACTCATRATCCGCTGACTAAAAATATAGCTTTTTTAATGCTAAACAAGTAAAGATTTAGCGGAAGCTAACACTGACAGCTAATGAAGACCTCCTGTCATGTGACAACACCGGTACATGGACCAACTTTGGTTGCAGCGTCACCATCACTTTATGGTCATAACCCTTCTCCTGGACCACAAAACACCTGTAGGCTGGGGTGGCAAACTCCCAAGATGCCCTTAACAAACCGCAAGATCTTGTTCACCATGACCAGGATGAAAGGCACACTCCTTATCCTGACTCTGAGGTTTCATAATTTGGGCGGAGCCTCCCTTCCAACACCCAGRAATAAACTTTCCACTGGAGGCTCGATGGATGGAACGATGCCTCTTACTGAGTGCTTTGCCAGAGCTTCCTCAAGTCCAACCACAAGTCCTTCTATAGACTCTCTGAAGTCCTTCCACGCACGAGTTTTAGCATCCTGGCTTCTGGACAGTAACTCTMAACCTCTCCTTTATCATTTGGTGGAACTGGTGTCCATCAAGAGAGTCATTCAGTTTCTGCTGTGATGGACACTGATGACCTTCTCACCACAGATCCTGAAAGCCCCGAACACGACCCGCTTGATTCCTGACTCTCCCACAGTTTTGAGTTAAAGATCTCTCAGGGGCTCTGCCAAGCATTCCTTTATTTCAGATAATGCAAACTTAACACCATGTTTATGAGGATAATCTTGCTTTGCAGTTCGTTTTCTTTAGCTGCTTTCCTTTTTCCTTAAATGCGGTAAATTATACCACACAGTTAAAACCTAACCATGGGCCCAGCACCTCTGGGGCTCTAAACCCAGTGCTGCCCTGCTATAAATGTCACATTTTAACAATCAAACTGTCTATAAAGGCCCGTTTTACAGTTCACTCTTCTGCAGAACTTATCAGATTGCTGATAAGTTCCTGCGTTTTAAAGACAAATTTCACTGCGGCCTTGTCTGTAAAAACAAATCTTTGTTATCTGACCTGTTAATTGAAAAGAAGCTTGTAACTTTGTTTATTTGCCTTCCAGAACAAGGGTCTTAAAGAGACAAGAGGATGAGCATGTGATCAGAATCAGAATCATTTATTTTCATGCACACACAAAGATGCAATGCAGAATGAAATTGCAGTTTAGAACATGATGAAGAGGCTCATTAAGGAGATACATGTTTGAAAAGAACTCCTGCAGAATTTATTTGACGATCAGCAACAGCAGCTTAACATACAGTATATATATGTATATATATATATCCATCCATCCATTTTCTGTACACGCTTCTTCCTTTTCAGGGTCGCGTGGGTCACTGGTGCCCATTTCCAGCAGTCACAGTGCGAGGGGCAGGGTACACCCTGGACAGGTCTCCAGTCCATCACAGGGCCACACATAGAGACAAACGAGACAAACAAGCATTCACTCTCTCACTCACACCTAGGGACAATTTAGAGTTATCAATTAACCTAACAGTCATGTTTTTGGTCTGTGGGAGGAAGCCGGAGCACCCGGAGAGAACCCACGCACAGAGAGAACATGGAACCTCTACCCAGAAAGGTCCCCGGACTGGGATTTGAACCGGTAACCTTCTTGCTGAGAGGCATCAGCTCTACCAACTGAGCCACCGTGCCGCCACGGTGGCTCCGGCTTCCTCCCACAGACCAAAAACATGACTGTTAGGTTAATTGATAACTCTAAATTGTCCCTAGGTGTGAGTGAGAGAGTGAATGCTTGTTTGTCTCGTTTGTCTCTATGTGTGGCCCTGTGATGGACTGGAGACCTGTCCAGGGTGTACCCCGCCCCTCGC
>NW_013953327.1:113436-120281 GCF_001266775.1 Austrofundulus limnaeus
CTGTTTATATTTATATATATACAAATGATGGATAAATATGGATGCTGTCATTTAAATTTCCAATATCCRTTAGTGCTCAGAAAATATGTTGTGAATGACTCTCAGCTACTACCACACCAAACTATAGCTCGAGATCTTTAAACTGGACTGAGTTAGAGGTATTTTCGTGCTGGCTAATATAGATTAGCTGTAGAGACCATCTTGAAATGGGTCGAATCCAAATGTTAATAGATAAACAATTACTTTCTGGAAATTTCGATGAAATCTGTTAAGTGGTTTGTAAGATATGTAGCTAACAGACAAACATGATTGACATCAACCATTAATAGTACAAAGTCTTAAGCATATTACTTAATATGTAGTGCTTGGAGTATATGTTGTGTAGTCTCAACTATTACCACACAAAACTTTAGTTAAATTTATACATTTTATTTAGTTTTACCTATTTTTGTGTTTTCTACAATCAGTTAGCTGCAGTGGCAATCTTTAATTGGGTCGACTCCAACATTCAATCAGTTGTAGAGTGACAAATTGATTTCTGAAAATTTCATTAAAATTTGTCAAGTGCTTCATGAGATAATTTGCTAACAGACAGACAGAGCTGCTTTGTACAGTATTAGGGCCACACAACAAGATTTTTTTTATTATTACGAGAATAAAGTCATGATATTATGAGATTTAAGTCGTAATTTTATGAGAATAGTCATAGTATTATGAGAATAAAGTCATAATATTATGAGATTAAAGTTGTAATATTATGAGAAAAAAAGTCATAATATTATGAAAAAAAGTCATAATCTTACATGACGTGTCCATTTCCTGTTCCTCATTTCCTCCTTATTTCCCCCACACCTTCTGTAGAAAGCCATATCTGTGTTTTTAAAGTAGTCCTCAGTGACTTGGGTCACTTAGTGTAATATGCTTTCATCCAAATTAGTTATGTGCCAATTTAATCTGTCAATGCATCCATTAATTACAATACAGCTTAAGTTTATAGTCTTTCGCACAATTTCCGAGTCCTGCTACTAATAATTTGATGCTGATATGCTCAAAGATTAAGAATTTATTTTAAGCAATACTAAAGAACAGCGTGACGAGTTGCTCAATGTTCTCGTAATATTATGACTTTAATCCCGTAATATTACAACTTTATTTTCATAATATTATGTCTTTAATCTCGTAATATCATGACTTTATTCTCATAATATTATGACTTTATTTCCATACGACTTTAATGTCATGATATTATGACTTTATTCTCGTAATATATTTTTTAAATCTCATTGTGTGGCCTTAATACCCCATTGTAGCTTTGGATCGGTTGGCTCTCAAAGAATAAGTGAGGGATGACTCTCAGCTTCTATCACAGCACATTTTGGCTTGACGTGTGTAAAACTGAGTTAATGACATTCTTGTCTGATTTTCTGTCAAAAGAATTTTCTGATGTAAGGTTTAATAAACTGAATCTTTGTGCTTCGCTTATTTTACTCAAGTTACAGGCAGCTAGCTTCTGATTGGTTAAATTGAGGGCATCAAAGGTTGAGACCAGGAAGTAGTGTTGTGGTGGAGACCAGAAGAAGTGCAGTTAATAAAAACTGTCCTGTTCGTATTTTTGTATCTGAAGTGATCTGATCACCACCCAATGAGTCCTCACGTTACAGACAGAATCTTATGGCATCCATCCACCTACTTATCAGACCTCAGGCAGGTGAGTGGACTCAAAGGTCTGAACTGTGTTTAATATTTACAAGGTGAGGGAGGTCATTAAAAATGAAAATCATGTAATATACACCAATCATAGTTAGGCAATATTCACAACAGAATAATAAAAAAACACTGTTGGCTCGTTGTTCAAGTAAAAGTCTTCTTCACCTCTGTTTTATGAAGTAAAGTTTGAAAATCACATCTCCATCTCATGCAAAATTGTTATGTCTTTGTGATGGACTGGYCTTTGGAGTTTGTGTTCTGAAGATCAGACACACCAAAGTTTAGCTCAATATATGTTAAAAGGATTGAGATGTGGCCATTTTTGTGTTGGCTAATGWCGACCAACTCTGGCCATCTTGAAATGATCTGACTCCAAACCAAATCAGCTTTATGCATGCATCCAATGATTATTTTCTGTGAGTTTTGTTAAAATCCCTCCAGTGGCTAATGAGATCTTTTGCTAAAAAAAAAAAAAAAACAAAGAGGGTTGACTCAGACAATTATTGCCAAGTAAAATAAATAAAAAAAATTAAATAAAACCAACAAAAGAAAATACCGAGGAGACCTGGACATGGCATGAAGCACACACAATGCCAGACTGCAGATGGACTGTGAGAGTTTAGGAAAAGGCTGGGGCTGACGAGGTCACTGGACACAGGTGGCTCGATGATAACACCGAACAGGTGAAGGTAAGTGTGGCAGATGAGATGAGCCAAAGCAGAAAACGCAAAAAAAAAGGGCAGAAAATGAACCGTCGGCTCAGGGAAACCGAGAGGAAACAGAACTGAACACAACGAGCACAAAACACAGAAAKTAAACACGGACCATACAGGAAGAAACCCAACAATAAACACAAAACACTATTGAAGTGAAGAATGTAAAGTTTGTGCTTTTCAGGCCAAGAAAGAAAGAGTTTATATTTCAGGAGAAGACTGTTTTGATTTCGGGACAAAAGTCTGTGTGCAGTTCGCTGCGAGGGTTGGTTTGGAAAAGGGAGGTTTCGAAGAGATTCRGATCAAAACATCCTGCCTACATAGTATTGTCCACGAGTGGGAATATGCTGATAAGGAAGGTCCTGATGATATAATTATCAGGCATAAAAAGACCGAGTGGGTTGTAACAAGCGGGTCTTTTAGATAACTATAGAACTGTAGAAATTATGGGAAAAAAACACCCTCCTAATGCCTAAAAATAAAAATAAAACCACAGATGCCGATATGAACACAAGCACAGACATGCCTTCACCTTTAGGCAATAATAAAAATTAGTGTTTTTTTTAAGAAAACAAGTTTATACATTAGTATTTTTGAGCTTCAAGTTYTTTTCAAGACAGTCTGTTTTAAGCCGTTAGCTCATCTCCAAATCTTTCTCTTTGATCCTCTGAGATCATTCAGACTGCTGTCTACTGCAGGTAAGACGCTGACTACTGATAATTCTACAAAACACTGCTTAAAAACTGCAATAAATATTGCCACCAGGTAAATCATCACTTGTTCTACTGTTTCCTAGGATGCTGCTTAAATTCAGAATATATGTTTTTAATGGAAAAATCATATATTTTTTTAAAACACAAAAATGTCTGGATTCCTAAAAGTCCAAGCTGTTAAACTGATTTATCTGGATCTGCATATGAAAACAAACTATCTCCAAATYGATGCAGTCTTGCTATGAAAAATAGAAAACCTAACATTTTTTATTAAGTTTTTTTTTCTGTTATGACTAAAATATAATTTTAAAAGAATTATTCAGAGATCCCGCAACCCCCATGAGGGTGCGTCATCTTAGMGGTTAGCTAATATTGTTACATGTTTAGCCTTAGCTCCAGCTAATTTTTTTAACRTTTAGTCTTAGCGAAGCTATATTTTTTATGAGTTAGCAAAGCTAATGTTTTGGTTAGCAACGCCCACTTCTGCTTGTGGATAATTTTGACCCAAGGGTAGCAGGAGGTTCCGTTTTAAATTCAGACAGTTTGTGTTTAGTTAATATTCTGTTTTTGTATTTCTGGTCATAACCTCCTGACGTCTCCAACAGCAGCTCCTGTCACACCACCTGGCTTTCATCAGTAATCAGCGCACCTGTTTCCACTCAGTCATCGCCTCTCCAAGCACAGCTGCTACGCTCTTTATCATCAACACTTCCTAGTGATTCCTTCAACAAGTTTATTTGTTATTAGCCTCTGGATCCCAAATCTGCATCCTGATTGCCTGCATTTGGGTCCATTCAAGAATTAAATGCAACGACCCTATGGTAAATATGAAACAAAGCAAACAAAACAAACAAAAACACAAGCGATAGCAGTGCATACAAGTGAATTCTGGAAACGATGCACAAAAAAATGATCATTTTTTGTCTGCAGCTTGTGCAAAATGTGTTAAACCTTGCAGGTGGCTCAACAGGTTGATGGGTAATGCCTAAAAACAGAGAAAGAAATATTGCCCRATAACTGAACCAAAAAAATCCAAGCAATGACAGTTGAGTCAATGACTGCTGCAAACACACGAAGACAGACAATAAAAGTGCTGTTTCAGTGGTTTATACAATAACCTTAATGGTGGTAACACACAGTGTTCCCATGCTTTTCCATTCCTACACAGTGATTACACATTAATATCCTTCAGTTAAAGCCAGCTTGTACTAAATGAACATTGGYCCTGTAACTCAAACTCCCTGGAGCTGAACTGAATTACACCTGCTCYGATGACTCATTGGGGCTTAAATGTGTTTACATGACAAGGTTTGGTGAAATGTTGTTTCCAGGCTTCCATTCWGGCTCTCATTTGTTTGTTCTTTTTAACCTACTAATAATATTTTTCACACCAAAAGAAAATGACTTATTTGTGTCTTTGGTGAGTTTCCGTGCGTCAGAGAAGTTAATGAGTAATGCCACATGAAGCTGATAACGCCACATACAACTGATATGAGCCCATGAGCCTTCCTGTTGTAAAAATCCTGTCGGCAGCTTGAATCTCTCCGGAGATCAAGATATGTTTTGGACAGACATCGAGCAAACCAGGAGGGCAGATTTGTCCTTCAGGCAAGTCTTGAACTCAGTGTGAAACACACTCATCAACCTCCACCTCCACATTTAATGGAGTCAAGAGTCTAACTGGGACTTTTGCCTCATCAGAGTTGTAATGACAGAAATTATGAAGTAAATGATCAGCAGTTAGGTTATCAAAATGTGCAATTTCCAGYTCCTTTGTAAACAGAGAAAAGAAAAAAAAACTCTGCTTTGTTCTTAGACTGTACTGGTTCTGAGACATTTGTAACAAGTACCCCTGCAGAAAACACTTAGCTCTCCAAGTACCACCATGATGACTGCACTGAATCAGATTGAGTGTCTGACACAGGTRAACCAATGATCCTTATCGTACCCCTACATACCAAACATGGTTTGGCMCAGTTCTGGCCCACAAAATACAACAACAGTCGGCCCAGATACCGCAAAAATKACGACCTTTTGGTGGTGCACCACAAAAACCAAAGAACAACTGAGTCAGTTGTGGCATTAACAGATTTGGGTCACAAAGRCAAAACCACAATTGGACCAGTTGGGATATTGACAGATTTGGGCCACTGTCTTTTCACTCTCACATCAATAATATTACCCRGTCTGCATATTTCCACCTTCGAAACATCARTCGACTCCGTCYATCCCTCTCCCYGCACTCTGCTTCCATCTTGGTTCATAGTCTGGTCGTTTCTCGAATAGATTACTGTAACTCTCTCCTCTTTGGTCTGCCCAACAAATCACTCTGTAAACTTGGTTCAAAATTCAGCTGCATCRTCACMAAAACAACCTCATTTCACCACATCACCCCAATTTTACAACAACTTCACTGGCTTCCAGTCACATTCAGAATTCAATTTAAAATCCTGCTGTTCACATTCAAGGCCATCCACCTCGCCCCTCCCTATCTGTCTGATCTCTTACACATCACTACCCATTCACGCTCCCTCCGTTCTCCATCTCAACGTGCCTCTTGTCCCCTCAGCACCATGGGAAACAGAGCCTTCTCTCACTCTGCTCCCCAACTCTGGAACGCTCTTCCCCCTGACATCYATAGTATTGACTCTCTTCTTACTTTCAAATCACAACTCAAACTCATCTGTTCAACTCAATTCAGTTMWATTCWATTCAATTTATTGTCATTATACKGAAACAGGGTTGTACAGTGCAATGAAATGCTTTTAAGCTAGAACTCCAGTGCAGTAACAAAGGACATAGTGCAGACAAGACAAGACATAACGTACATAAACATTAGACACAAACATTAAATACACAATGTGTATGAAGTGAATTAAGTGTGGACAACGGAGAGTCTATGATTGTTCAGGTTGTGGCTGGAGTGGCTGGGGTCACAGTTTAACAGCACGAGGAAGTAATTAGTAAGTTAGTTCAAGTTAGCCTTCTCACTTTGATTTTTTTTATTTTCTTTTAATTTTAGTGTTTTGTATTGCCTTTTTATTGTTAATGTTGTGTTTTTAATGTTGTAAAGTGTCCTTGGGTGTTTTGAAAGGCGCTGACAAATAAAATGCATTATTATTATAWACCAAACCATAACTGGGCCAGTTGTGATATTGACAAATTTGGGCCTCATAAACCAAAGCATGAGCAGGTCATTTGTGTTATTGACAGATTTGGGCCACATAAAACAAACCACAATTGGACCAGTTGTGATATTGACAGATTTGGGCCACAGAAACCAAACCACGAGCAGGCCAGTTGTGATACTGACAGATTTGAGCCTCATAAACCAAACCACAACTGGGCCAGTTTTGATATTGACAGATTTGGGCCTCATAAACCAAAGCATGAGCAGGCCAGTTGTGTTATTGACAGATTTGAGCCTCATAAACCAAACCACAACCGGACCACTTGTGATATTGACAGATTTGGGCCTTATAGACTAACCACAACTGGGCCAGTTGCGATATTGACAGATTTGGGCCACAAAGACAAAATCAAAACTGGGCCAGCTGATATTGACAGATTTGACCATATAAACCAGTGGTTCTTAACCTGGGTTCGATGAGCCGGTCTCAGGGGTTCGGTGGAGCCTCTGCCACGGAGGTAAGGACACACTTGTGTAAAGTCATGATGACACGCCCCGCTTGGCCATCACTTGCTGCAGAGG
>NW_013953327.1:120457-124577 GCF_001266775.1 Austrofundulus limnaeus
GTTCTTTGAGCAAGGTGATGTTCATGTACGGCTCATTTTATACACCAGTWAAAAAAACATATACCTATGTCTTGAAYTTGGAAAAAAAATCAYATTTTATTTATCACTAAAAAGGGTTCAGTGACTGCGCATACGAAACTGGTGGGTTCGGTACCTCAAAAAAGGTTAAGAACCACTGATATAAACCAAACCATGACCAGTTGTGGCACTGACATGTTTGGTCTTCATAGACAAACYACAACCGGGCCAGTTATGGCATTGACAGATATGGGCCACATAAACCAAACCATGACCGGGCCAATTATGGCATGCCATCCTAAATCTTGGCCCATTTTCATTCCTTACTTTTCCACTGAATTCCTTGTATTTCTCACATCAATGTGATTGATTGCAGCTGTAACAGCCTTTAAACATTGCTGCAATCAATCACWATCACTAATGAGAAGATAATGGATCTCATACATGTCAAATTAAGACATAATAAAACCTTCAGGTGGATTTATGGAAATATGTCAGCATGTCTGTTTAAAACTCACWGCATGGATTTAAAAAATCACTAATAATTTGAACTTTGTGTACCTAATACTTGTTTTTTTAAAACAATATCATTGTTTCATCCTAAAACCCGACTGTAAACAAAAACAAAGCTGTGAACTCAATGAGGCACCAAGTTAATAATTAATTAATAATTAGAATTAGCAACTTATCTGTGGTGTGCATTCACGGAAAACCTCAAGGAAGTTGGACTCCCCATCATAAGCTGAGCTGAAAATTAACAGGTTCCAGTCCGACGACCAATCTGTGCATCTGGACCACGGTGTTAAAGAAACAGTTCCACCTTTTTTGAAGTCAGCTTCTGTTTAAATATGAATATCTAGTGGCTAATTTGCTGAAGACAGCTTTCTGAATAACCTCAATCTGGAGAAAGGACTGATGAGCCAACGGCTGGTTCAAGTGGGACCAAGACCAGTGTGGATTGCTGCTCCTAACTGCCCATGCAAACTCTGTTTTATTGGTTTGCATGGAGAACTGCTGACCAGGAGTGGAGATATTATCGAGCAGTGGACGGAGCTCATCCAGGACTTTCTCAACCCGTTCACCATCTTTGAGGAGGCAGAGTCTGAGGATTGAGATTCTCCCTGAGATGAAGACTGGATGTTGTGTTGCTGTCATGGTGGACACGTCTCTTCAGTCTCACATGGAGGACTGGGAAAATCTGCACAGTTTCAGACCAGGGTGGTAGTTCTTATTTTTAAAAGTGGGAGGACCAGAGAGTGTGTTCCAACAGATCCAGATCACTGGAGGGATTATTCAGTCTCTCTGGTCTGTACGTGTATTTGGCTGAAGCAGAGGATCAGAACTGAGACAACAAAAATCAGTTTTGGTACACTGTAAAAGTTAACCATTTTGAAACGAGCTCAAAAATGCTAGTTTATGGTCTGAATCTTCTCATAATCTGTGAAATAATCTGTCAGTGCAGTAAGACARYTGCAATTCTTGAAATATGGAAACATTTCCAGGCTAACAAGATAAATAATCTAATATTCTGCAATTGCTTATATATAAGTCTCAATACAAGATCAAAAATACATTTTGGCTGGAAATAAGATTATAAGACTTGGACAATTTCTGCAGTGTAATGGTTCGATTCAGACCAGTCATTTTGGCTCAGAATGAATTTATTAAACTATTGTTTACCTTCTTTAAACAGCTCTGCTGATGCAATTTAAGCTTGTAAATAAATGTAAACTTATATCAATTTAATTATTGCTTTTCAGTTTTAAGCATTACATAAAAACAAATTCCACTGCTTACACAGGAGTAGTAATAAAATGTATTTAAGTATGTTTAAACAGAACTAAGAAATAGGGAGAATTCCTTAAACAGTGGCTCCTAAAGTTGACCTCACTGTACTAAAACAAGATGATCYGAAGAGGATTTTCAGAATGGCATTTAAAAAAAAAAAGTTTGCCTTAGTTGTTGGGAGTGAGGTTAGCGTGTTTCAAAATGATACAATTAGCATATAAATATTGTTATTGTGCTCATATTCATTTGATGACACCAGTGTTTATCACCTAATAGTTGGGGGCATAAGTTCTCTGCTGCTGTTATTTTGTGGTTAAAAGCTGAAAGGTTTRGGAACCATTGCTTGAAAGATTTGGTCTAAAATACTAAAAATAACAAACTTGGCGTAGTATAAAGTTATGGGTTTTATGCACTCAAAAAAATTGTGGATTTGATTTAAAAAAATTATGTTGACTGGTTTCTTTCAACTGAACTGCGTAAAGGTAACGCATAGAGTAAATGTAAACAAAGTAAATACATTTGCATTCAATGCAGATGACTTCATTTTTTAAAATTAAATCAATTATATTGGTTTTTCCCAGCTAATTCACCACAAGGGCAGACCGTGCAGTGCAATAACCCAAGAGCTCCGTCTCAGACTCTCAAGGCCTTCGTTAGCAGGTCAAGGTCGGAGTTAAAAGAAGGGTATAAAGGTGCACTTTGTCTAAAGAAAGCTTCTTTTCTCTAAAAAAATAAATTTAAAAAAATGACAACGCTGGAAATGAATTAAACCACTTTCAGTTCAACTTCTCCAAAACAGAATTATTCTTGCAGTCGTTTTATTCAATAAGATGTAAAATAAAGTGATTAAACAGAACAAAAGGCAAATATTAGTTTAACCCCAAAAACAAGGATTAATTCTTTTGAGTGGGTTACATTCCTTTACATATTACATGAAACGAATTATAAAAGTAACTTAACTAAATGCAAACACTGACCTCTTAACAGCTGGATTCCATCTGTTTGTGCTGAAACACTCAGTCATCAGCTCAAAACTAAATAAACATTTACAGAAGCACATCAGTGCTTTCATGTTTATATTATTTTAACAGAACACTAAAAAAAGAAGGTTTAATGTGTGAACAGAAGAAAATGCCATTCACTGTTAAAGTCTGAAAACAAGTTATTGAAAATCCTTTAGAGTTAAATTTTTTTAGCACTTTAATGTTTGTTTGTTATGCAGGTTTGTGTATGAGTCCAGTAAAGTTTCACATCCTGGTTAGGATTTGGAAGCTCCCTTTGAGATGGCAAAGCCGATGAGGCCCGCTAAGCCCGCCACACCTAGGCCGATCCCCCCGACAATCGCCATGCCAACCAAACCATCTAAACAAACAAACAAACAAACAAGACGTAAGAGTCAGAGAACAGCTTCTAAATSAAGGTATTTTTGTTTTCCAGATACTATATCTCATGTAAATTCTCCTTTACCTTTCCTCAAAGCATTTTCGATGAGCTTCTCCAGCTCCAGAGCCTGCTTGTTCCCCGGCTCGTTCCTCAGAAGAGTCCGGATGTACTTCAAGGCCTTTTCATACTCCTGGAAAATTAAACAGGCAGGAGAAAGTCTTCAGCAATGAAAATAAGAATAATCCCAACTGGTTGTAGATTCACTGAAGCACATTATTTCCCAGTTATCTCATTTTGCACAGAAAGTTTCAGAGGAGATCATTATGACCCGCAACTCATAAAGACTTTATATGTTATCTTCAGAGAACAGTGAAGGGAGAGGGCAGAGACAGGCACACTGCTGTACCAGAATCAAACACACGTCAGATAACTCTCAGAGCAACAGCAATCAAACAATATTACAAGATGCTATTTTTGTGTTTTGGTCGGTGGTCAGTGGTGCAGGCAGGAAGAGAATTCAGCCCAAAACAAATCTTTTCATGCTACTTCGCTCGCTGTGGTGACCTCTGAAGAAAGGAGTAGTCCAAAAAAAAAAAAAAAACTCTTCAATTCTGTAAACAATCTTCCGCAATAAATATAATCCAAATGAGCACTGATGGACACCTGAAGACGTCTGCTGTTAAGTTACAAATCATTTAGTCAAATCTGAGGAACTTGGGTGTGTTTTTAACCTGTCTGTGTGTCTTTTAGGTCAACCAAACAGCCGCTTTAGTTTTAACTTCACAATAGGAAAAATCCAGGTGCTCTGGTTTCATTTAAAAAGGGCTGAACATCACAGATTGTCCAAATACACATATTGGGCCTCATGCAAGAACATGTTCGTATTCTTATCCTAAATTTCTCTTACTTTTGTTTGTATGAAGGGTTCGTA
>NW_013953327.1:125577-127230 GCF_001266775.1 Austrofundulus limnaeus
ATAAAAAAATAAAAAAATAAAAACACTTTTATACACAAGTAAATAACTACAACAAATACAGGTWTCTTCACTAGGAATACTGACACTTTACGATAATATTTCTATATAAATAAGGACATAATAATAAAACAACCTCAGCCCTTAAATCCTTTATGCCTGTTTTAGTTTTCTCTCTATTCCAAGGATGACAACGGGAATCAACTTTAAATGTAATTTAGTTTCTAGGGATAATCTCATGATCCATTAAAACATATTTTACGACCAACAGAGAGGTTCTTACCCTCCAGGAGTACAATCCCTTTCTTGATGTCTTCGCTGTATTTGCTCCTGATTAAACACCAGGCATATTCAAACTTGGTCTCTTTGGAAACTGTGCCCTTCACCAGCTCGCTGTTGTATTTCTTCTCAAATTTCTGCAACAACGAAATGWCACGAATTTAACACAAATATATTAGTAAGTCGGTCATGAAACGCTACAGCTTTCAGACATTGATTTGTACTAGAGCGTCACGCATTATTCTGCTGACCTAATGTGTATAAACTTTCACAATTTTACAACACTTCCAGTTTAACCAGAACAGAAAAACAATCAAGTAAGTTCACACAATAATACTTACTTTGAAACTACTGTAGGTTTTACCCGTATATATTGTTATTTTCAAGAAGGAAACGGGACCRAGTTTTCATCAAAACATGAAAGTTAGCATTAGCATTAACAGGATACGTGACGCAACAAACGGATCAAYACGTTTTATTTTACCGAAATATAACTATTTACCAACACAAAGGATGCTACAAAGACTTAAATGATAGTCTATAATAATATATGATTCATGTTTTATACGCTGTAAGATGTTTAATAAAATAAAAACTCACTATAAGGTCCTCGGGAGCCACAACATCACTGAGTACAGCCTCCATGTTTCCGGAAAACGTCTCTAAGTCACGCCCACTTGATATCACATGACACAACACCGTTACGTCATCTTTACAGGACATCTATTGCCTGATATTTTTTATGTTTTTAGTTTATTCTTTAAGATTTTGAAACAAAAAAAAGTATCGTTATATTCAATGAACGGAGGCTTATAAATGAATATAACTGTAAACCAATGGGACATGCACTTGTGTGAGATTCTATCATGTGTAAAAGTTACATATTTTTATAAAAGCAGTCCAGTCCTGATGATTTCTAACTCAGACCCTTCTGGTTCTAGTCTAGTCTGGCTCCTCTCTGAACTGCACCGAGATGTTCATGCCTGTGTGAACGGTTGCACCACTGCCTGCACAGAAAACATTTAGGTTAGAACGACAAAACAAACAAAACCCCCAGCTCAGCACAAACTTTAAAAAAATGTAATTCAAAATATTGTTTGTTTATTTCGATCATGAATTATAAAATGAATACAAAACAAGTCATCCAAAAATAAAAATAGAAAACAAATGATGCATACAAAATCAAAATGTCAAGGAAAACAAAACTAAATATAAAATGAAGTCATGAACGAAAAGGAGCAGAAAGAAGTATAAACTTATAATATCTGCCCCTACTTACAAAATGAAATCAACCATCAACTCAAAACTTCACCGTCAGCATACAGAGAAAATAACACACAAAATTACAGCAAAACACTACTTTAGACAATATTACAA
>NW_013953327.1:128230-129654 GCF_001266775.1 Austrofundulus limnaeus
TGTGTGTGTGTGTGTGTGTGTGTGTGTGTGTGTGTGTGTGTATTTAATTTAAGGATTATGTCTTTCCTATAATGTTTTTCTATTTGTTGTGTTTTAAATATGACCACTAGATGACGTCATTTCTCTTTTGGTTTCTGTTAAACAGAGACCATCAGGGATGAGACTGTTCAGCAGTTTCAGTTTAACAAAGAATCCTGAACCAGAACTACATCAGATCAAGTCAGTAAAGGAGTCAGAATATTATTCAATTTAAAGAAACTAATAAACACTAACATCCTAAAATATCAAATGCAGGCAGCTTAATACAGCTTTAGGTAGAAAATCTGTGTTTAGTCGATCATTTCTTTGTTGCAACAATTATTCTTTATTCATCACAGAGACGCGTGGACAGGTCTCCAGTCCCTCACGGTATTGCAGATGTCCAGGGGTCCAGATCTTCACCTGTGACCTGTGGAGTACCCAGAGAATTGTACTCAAATAAGAATAGCACTACTTCAACATATTTTTACTCAAGTAAAAGTAAAAACGTATTTGGTAAACTTCTTAGAGCGAGAAAACTTTTAAAAAATGCAAGCTGCACACAGCCTAAGKTTTATAAAGCAGGCAAGTGCTACACAATTGTAAATAAAAAAAATGTTAAAACAACACACAGGGAGAAAAAAAACTCTAGCTCAAAAACAACATCAGTCAACAACACAACAAATAAAAGGTACAATATAAGATATTAGCTGCAAAATGCAACCTGGTAACGTGCCAGTGTGTCACAGAAAGAACACTGTTGCTGGAGTTCAACAGTCTGATTGAAGCTGGAACAAAAKACCATTTCAGTCTGCTGGTCTTACACCGTGGCACCATCAGTCTCCTYCCTGATTCCTAGGTATTTCTAAAGTGGCACTTGTTGAATTACAATGTCCTTTATGATGACAGACCCGTGGGCAGAGACGTCCCTAGGGTTAAAGATCATTTCTTGTGTCTTTTTCACGTTTAACAGGAGACAATTCTTATCTCAGCACTTAGTGAAGGATTCTATTTCCCTGTGATGATATATCCATTTCCTTTTGTAGAAGACTCAGCATGACAGTATCATCTGCATATTTCACAATGTGCTTATTTGAGTGAATACTTATGCAGTCACTAATGTATTAGGCAAAAAGAAGCGGAGATGATTCACTTTCTTGTGGAACTCCAGTGATTTTATGTCTAACATCTAAAACTGTTTCATTCACCTTTACATGCTGTGTTCTGTTATTTAAAAAAGAGTAAAACCATCTAATTAAAATGCTCACCATGTTCACAAGCTTTTCTAGGAGCAGGTGTAAAGTCCACATATAAAACAAGAGCACAGGGCTTAGTATTTTCAACSTGTTTAGATACAGGATTAACCTCTTGAGTTGTTCTGTTTCTAGTTATGACTTAATTTCTTT
>NW_013953327.1:130654-131353 GCF_001266775.1 Austrofundulus limnaeus
TATATATATACATATTCAGTTAAATTGTAAGTCGTAATTTTACTAGGACCACCAAGGGGGCGTCAAAAATTATTTCTGTATAAAACCAAGCTGAAAGATTTTAAGACACTTTGTTTTTGCTACAACACACAAAAATGTGCTCATGGTTAAAACAATATAAAAATGAGTCCATTAAACTGAATAAAAACCGTGATAATTAAATTAAAACTCTGCAGCTTTTGAGCAAAAGCCCCTCTAGAACATCCAGTGTTAGAGAAAGACTGAAACAGAAACTAGAGTCAAAAGGTCATCAGCCCAACAGTTAAAACCACAATGAACTGATTAAAGATTAAACTTGCTGGTATTTTGGATTCAGTTTTGCTTTAACAGCTAAGAATTCCCCTTTTCTTGTTTTACCAAATGCATGATGAACATAAAACTTTATTTGACATCGAGTGCAATGATTTAAGAGTAAACACGAATTAGTTATAAGAAGGAGTGGGAATAAAAGCCTCAAACCTTTTAATTATTCAGTTCTTGAGTTGTTTCCTTTTTCTGTAGGAATGAAAAGGAAACAGAGAAGCTTACAATGAAAGCAACGTTCTCTACTTTGTGATTTTGAGTGAAAATAATTAACATCTGTGGTTTAGTCCAAATGCAGACTTCACAAATGAAATTTTAGATTTTATTTTGGAAGAAACAAACAAAGGCTGTCATGGT
>NW_013953328.1:0-396 GCF_001266775.1 Austrofundulus limnaeus
CCTGTGTGAGTAGTGGTCCCAGTCTGGCCACCCCTGTGAGAGTAGTGGTCCCAGTCTGGCCACCTGTGTGAGTAGTGGTCCCAGTCTGGCCACCCCTGTGAGAGTAGTGGTCCCAGTCTGGCCACCTGTGTGAGTAGTGGTCTCAGTCTGGTCACCCCTGTGAGAGTAGTGGTCCCAGTCTGGCCACCACTGTGACAGTAGTGGTCCCAGTCTGGCCACCTGTGTGAGTAGTGGTCCCAGTCTGGTCACCTGTGTGAGTAGTGGTCCCAGTCTGGCCACCCCTGTGAGAGTAGTGGTCGCAGTCTGGCCACCTGTGTGAGTAGTGGTCCCAGTCTGGTCACCTGTGTGAGTAGTGGTCCCAGTCTGGCCACCCCTGTGAGAGTTGTGGTCCCAGTC
>NW_013953328.1:2687-3172 GCF_001266775.1 Austrofundulus limnaeus
CAATTAGTCATCGATTATTTTAATAATCAATTAGTCATCGATTAATTGATTAATCGTTGCAGCCATACTCCTGAACAGTTGGTGGCGGTGTTTAACAGTTTGAAACATCACTGAGCTCTATCACTGAAGAGTAATGACAAGGAAGTGATGTTTTCTTTATACACAGAACATACGCCTGTAATCTGATTTATGGTGTCAACTTCTGGATTTATGGTGACAAGAATTTTTGTACATGTAAACACAGTGTCATTTCATGTTCTGAAGCCTGCATGATGCTCTGTGTTTGGTTATGAGTAGAGCTGTCACTAAATCAGAAAAAATAAAACACCCCTCTAAGTTCACTGTTGGTGGTTATCAATGTTGCACCTGCTCATTGGGTAAAGTTATTGATGTTAGTTTTAAACATGCAGTTGAAGATCATTTTTTGTCACAATGACGTGTGTTACAATTAAAATAAATCAATAAACAATAGAAAAGTAAAAAGC
>NW_013953328.1:5521-5996 GCF_001266775.1 Austrofundulus limnaeus
GACCACCCCTGTGAGAGTAGTGGTCCCAGTCTGGTCACCTGTGAGAGTAGTGGTCCCAGTCTGGTCACCTGTGTGAGTAGTGGTCCCAGTCTGACCACCCCTGTGAGAGTAGTGGTCCCCGTCTGGTCACCCCTGTGAGAGTAGTGGTCCCAGTCTGGTCACCCCTGTGAGAGTAGTGGTCCCAGTCTGGTCACCTGTGTGAGTAGTGGTCCCAGTCTGACCACCCCTGTGAGAGTAGTGGTCCCCGTCTGGTCACCCCTGTGAGAGTAGTGGTCCCAGTCTGGTCACCCGTGTGAGTAGTGGTCCCAGTCTGACCACCCCTGTGAGAGTAGTGGTCCCCGTCTGGTCACCCCTGTGAGAGTAGTGGTCCCAGTCTGGTCAGCCCTGTGAGTAGTGGTCCCAGTCTGGTCAGCCCTGTGAGTAGTGGTCCCAGTCTGGTCAGCCCTGTGAGTAGTGGTCCCAGTCTGGTCAGCCC
>NW_013953328.1:8330-8722 GCF_001266775.1 Austrofundulus limnaeus
CCCCTGTGTGAGTAGTGGTCCCAGTCTGGCCACCCCTGTGAGAGTAGTGGTCCCAGTCTGGTCACCCCTGTGAGAGTAGTGGTCCCAGTCTGGTCACCCCTGTGAGAGTAGTGGTCCCAGTCTGGCCACCACTGTGACAGTAGTGGTCCCAGTCTGGCCACCTGTGTGAGTAGTGGTCCCAGTCTGGCCACCCCTGTGAGAGTTGTGGTCCCAGTCTGACCATCCCTGTGAGAGTAGTGGTCCCAGTCTGGCCACCCCTGTGAGAGTTGTGGTCCCAGACTGACCATCCCTGTGAGTAGTGGTCCCAGTCTGGCCACCCCTGTGAGAGTTGTGGTCCCAGTCTGACCATCCCTGTGAGAGTAGTGGTCCCAGTCTGGCCACCCCTGTGCGAG
>NW_013953328.1:10478-12224 GCF_001266775.1 Austrofundulus limnaeus
GTTGTATATACTGTAGTTATTTTGTTTTTTTAGTTAAATGAATTTTTTGAAAATAAAAAAAATGAATTAAGGAAATGGATTTATTTATTAGCGCAGCCTTATGATTTGACCTTACAGGTCTATGGTACATTTGCCTCCTTAATCTGATATAATCAGCCTTTTCATGGTTATTGTTCTATATTAACACCAATATGAATCTGTTTCTGTTCTGTGATTTCAGTGAGAAATAAACACATCCTGATGGTCTGGTGCTGTCTCAGACAGCAACAAGTATTTTACTTTAAGAAAAGTGTCACGAGGTTCATTCTGATGCCTAGTTTCATTCATTCATTATGTTTTTGTGTTTTATTGTATATTTTGAACTGCATTGACCTTGTGTTTGATTTACAATTTTAGAAATTAATTTCTTGATTTGATGTTTCAATTTTCGTTGCTTATGTGTAATTATGTTTTTCTGTTTCATTTGATTCTTTCCACCATTTTTATACTGTTAATGACTGTACAGCCCTTTGTGATTATATTTCTGTGAAAGGAGCTTTATAGATAAAACTTAGTTTGTCTGGGGTTTTTATGGGATCACATCAATAAAGGAGCAGTTTTTTAATGTTTTAAACAAACTTTGGACAAACATGTCTTTGTAAAGGTTGTCTGACACTTGGAAATATAACGATATTAAATCAGTGCTGATCAGATTACAACACAGAACCAGGACATTTTCCAGCAGTTGGTTTAAAAACTTATTTTTTTACCCATACCACACTAAAAACCTCACGTTTTGTTTATTTCCAGTAATTATTGTGTGAAAACGCACACAACATCACAGACAGTGCAGGTGKACTGAAGCAGCTGCTGCAGATCCAGCACAATGTACTTATTTGTGTTTTAGACAAACATATTTACTGTTGAAGAAGCTGAACGCCTGAAGTGAACAGCTCAAATCATTTTCAGTTTTTCTATCTTCAGATGTGGTGTTGTTCAAAACCTATCCAAGGCTACAGCCCTGACTGTCCAAGTCCAACTACACCAAGGATAAATAATGTTTCTATAAACCTGGTCCAAACTCTGGTACATCCATCATGAACATGGACACAGCTGCTCAGGAGGAGATGGTGCCGACAGCCTAGMATGCAGCTCTGGAAGCCGTGCACAAAACACTAAAGTGTGATTTATAAACACTGTTAGMTATGTGCCAAACTCAAACTGAACAGACGTGGTCAAAAACACACTAACACCTGTGAGACTGATAAACAGGGTTCCTACAGTTTAAGGCAAGTTCAATTTAAGACTTTTTAATGCCAAGTGAAATTAAATTTAAGACCAATTTCATAATAAACACAAATGACAATAAATAAATAAATGAAAACTGGCAGAAACTCATGAATCAACGTATTTTTGGTTGAAGTATTCAAATATTGTTAACAGACCGACTGTTTTTATCCATATCTAACTATAGCAGAAACGTTATTAGCGGTCAGTTTTAAACTTCATTTAATTTCAGGAAATCCTCTAACAACTTAAAATTTGTAGTTTTAGGACCCACATGGGGTCTTAACCCCAGCTTTCTGTAGATAACACCTTAAAGTGCCTGTGACATCAACTTTTTGTAAGAAAAGTGAAGGTATTTTTGAAAAGACAACATGAACATGTTTCAAATTTCACATTGCTCAGTTGTTGAGATATTTATATGTGAAATAACAGGAAGTGATGTCAAAGGGGAATGTCTACATGTGAATATTTAAAAAAATT
>NW_013953328.1:13733-14953 GCF_001266775.1 Austrofundulus limnaeus
CATTAATAAGACTTTTATTCATTATATTTTGACTAAATGCAATTTTTAACATTTTAGTCAAAACACTATATTTGCCTTTTTCTCCTTAAACAACTTTCAGATTTAATCCTGGTTTTGATGTGACGGGTCACATATTTGAGATGAATTACAATCATCCTATTTACAACGTGTTCACATGTTTAAGACTTCTGACAGACTGATTTAAGACATTTTAAGGCTAATTAAGGCCTTATTTTTGGACTGAAGAACTGAATGATTTTAAGTGTTTTTAAGGCTCTGCAGGAACCCTGGCTAACGTTGAGGCTCATTAGCTCATGTTACAAACTCCTGTCCAACCTGAGCAGCAGTGTTGGAGCTCTCCACCTCCACACTGGAGCAGTTTCCTGCACAGAAGACACTTACCTTGCCAGCGTGGCTCTTCACTCAGGATTTTCTCTATGAGGGCTGTGCTGGCTGCTTGTCCCGACTGCCCGTCTCCACCACTGCCCTCTGTTGCTCCTGAGCCTCCCTGAGACTCCATCACCTGCACCTCCCTGTAGAAAACAGACACACAATAAGCAACAGGAGAGGTGTAAGTGTAGAGTTGACCTCCCAGCTCTGCACACCTGATATCATAAACGGGGCTGCGCAGGTCATGTGATCCGTGAGCAAAGGCACAGTGGGAGCCATTCTTGGTGCAGTGGCCTTTAGCGTCTGTTTCATGAATACATGAACCTGTTTTGTAGTAGCGAAGGTGATATCTTCGCTCCGTGTCACCTGCTGTACGATGCAGAAAGGGACATCTGGAACAGAGAGACAAATCAATTAAAACACAAAAAGTTTAAATATAAATCCTTTAAAGAAAGATGGGACAAAGGTCATTTCTCTACAGCTATATTCCTCATCACTTTTATTATCTTTTACTTGTATTTTCTTTGTGTAAAGGTGTCAGCAGGCGCTCCCTGGTGAGCATAAATAAGGTACGAATGTTACATGTGAAGAACATGGATGAGAATAAAAGACAAGGCATCTTCAGCCACCTTTGTGTTGTTATGATGTGACCATTGTTGGTGGTCTGAAAGCCACTCCTAGCTTCAATAAAAACCCTCACTTGTTGAAGGAACGCATCAGCGTCATGCATGTTAAAATCTGAAAGGGTCAGTATCATGTAAAATCAACTGTTTTTAGTTTTATATCATGTTATAATGTTATACTCTGATAAAAACATGTCCAAAGCCTTG
>NW_013953328.1:20008-24083 GCF_001266775.1 Austrofundulus limnaeus
ATCCATCCATCCATCCATCCTGAATTAAAGCCAGTGTGAGATGATGGTAAACATCAGCAGGTCTCAGCTGCACTCACTCGTCTCCATCAGGACAGCTGCCTGTCCCCTCATCATATTTGGTACAGTAGACATCTGGGCTGTAGTTGAAGGTCCCGTCCCGTCTGCGGATGGGTCTGCGGCGCCGCTGGTTCAGGAAATGCCAGTGGAAACAGGAAAAAGGCCTGTGCTGTGTACATTTATGTTGCACAAACAGGGGACACTGCTCAGTTCGGAACTCCTTCAGATACCTGGAAGACAAGGTGGTAACACACAGTTTTAATGGTTTATATACACAAACATTGTGTAGAATATAACGGTTTTATATACACAAACATTGTGTAGAATATAATGGTTTATATACACAAACATTGTGTAGAATACAACAAGGACTTAGCTAACTCAAAACTGAAACCATTATCAGCTGTTATTACTTCCCCTCCACTACAGGCAGTACTACCACATAATGAAGTACTACCAGAGTTTTCTAAAGGCCAARCATCAGATATAAACTGTGTTTTTATTACAACACAGCTTTAAGAATAGTTCCTGAGCAGGCCTCTTTAAGTTTACAAACACATCACAGCAGAACAACACAGTCCAGACCATGTAAAATCATCTAAAGTTCACTACACAAACCCTGGCTGTGGGTCCGTGTGTGCAGCTGCACGTCGGCTTGTGTAAACCCAGCTACGTACGTGTAATGTTGAGGTTTCTCTGGCTGTACGTTCAGCACGGTTGCGGGAGATGTCGACCCCCCCGCGGGCGAAGACGAAGAGGACGAAGAGGGTCCACCCGTGGTCGTGGCTGCCGAACACGACGGGGGCTGTGGATTTGTTTTCGACATTTAAACAGCTTTARAACCGAAGAAGAAGAAGCTTGTTTTTAGCTTGCTGGCTAGCTGTGCCTGTTAGCTTCCAAATCCGCATTCTCCAACGATGTGCGCATGCGCAACACAAGCGGAAGTAGCAGGAAGGGGACGTAGCGTGGAACTATGGGAAATGGAGTGCAGTCATTGGCTCAGTAATTTCTGTTAAACTTCAAAGGAACTAGCCAGATTAGATCACATACTGTGATAGCGCCACGTAAACAGAACCTGTGTAAAGTTAGATAAGACCTGCTAAAAGGTTCGTGTTGACGTTGTCCGCTCGCTCAATGTGATTGGCTGTTCCGTGTCCAGTTTGTGGGGGGAACCAATGAGCGCACACCATCACAACCATGACGTCACGGGAAGTATTAATACTCGCTTTGGTTCACAGTCTGAGAGAGAAGTCGCTTTGACGAGGAGCAGAAGAGCTGCAGTGAAGACATTAATTAAATTAACGTCGTGAAGGTAAAATAAATGTGTTTTGTTGTGGTTTAACGACAGACAGTGTARGAAACTGAGCTTACGTTGACATTTATTCTTGATTCTGTTGATTGTTTACAGTATTAGCTGGAACATGTTGATTGTTTCTAACATTAGCTGGAACATGTCGGCTCCTACATGTTTGTTCAGTAAAAACAGAACAATGGAGTGTGTAACCGCTGACATCACTCCGTTCATTTACTAAAACAAACCGGTACAATATAACCCAACCTGTAGTGACTGTGTGGTATATTTAATAAAAACAGATAAGATTATTGTGCCTGTGTGACTTCATGCTGTAACTCTGCGGTTCAGGATGAAGCTGAAAATGGCGAGGGTCGAAAAGCAAAGCCGCGCTGTTCGGGCGCCATTTCTTGTGATGATAATGTAGCCTTTAGCATTAGCATTAGCATTAGGTCTGTATGTAGCATAATATCACATCTGACATGAATGACTGTGGAGGACTGTTTTTACCAGCTGTAATGATAAATCCAGTGGTTGTACAGAGGTTTTATCTTTAAATAAAGCTGGTTTATCACTGGAGGCCGACGCCTCTCAGCTGCAGCGTTGGGGGAGGGGCGCTAGTTGTGTTAGCATGTTGTTGTGTGTCCGTGTTTACACTGGTTTCACTCYGCTGTATGACGTGTTCGGGTTTACATGTGTGTTTTCTGTCTTTCAGAAGTAAAGAAATGGCTCGTACCAAGCAGACAGCCCGTAAATCTACCGGAGGAAAGGCGCCAAGGAAGCAGCTCGCCACCAAGGCAGCCAGGAAAAGCGCGCCCTCCACAGGCGGCGTGAAGAAGCCCCACCGTTACAGGTGGGTTTATTCTCACCTGGAGCCTTGTCTTTCTGTTGATCCCCTCCTAAAACCCAAGCTCTCTGCTGCTCCTCAGGCCTGGCACCGTGGCTCTCAGGGAGATCCGTCGCTACCAGAAGTCCACCGAGTTGCTGATCCGTAAGCTTCCCTTCCAGCGCCTGGTGAGGGAGATCGCTCAGGACTTCAAGACCGACCTGCGTTTCCAGAGCGCTGCCATCGGTGCTCTGCAGGTGAGCTGTTGTCCCAGAGTAACTCAGTGTTGTAGTGTAAGTACTGCTTCATATATTTGTTTTATTTGAACAGGAGGCCAGTGAGGCCTACCTGGTGGGTCTGTTTGAGGACACCAACCTGTGCGCCATCCACGCCAAGCGGGTCACCATCATGCCCAAAGACATCCAGCTGGCTCGYAGGATAAGGGGCGAGAGGGCCTGAAGCCATGTGGTCTCTTTGTCCTGACATGCTCCTATTTATCAAACCATTTTGTGGACATTTTTTATTTTATTTTTAAGTTTTGACTTTTGTATTTTTTAGAATAATACAATAAAGGAACCATTCCACAAACGTGATTACACTAAGGGAAGTTTCTACCTGCCACGTTTTGGGTCATCATAAATGTACCCCGTCACATGTCACGCAGTCTTTACCAGCTTTTATTTTTATTTTTCCCCAGAGACAGYGTTTCTTTACTGTAGTACACCATAAAACCACAACACCCCCATCCTGGTGCTCCTCACTGCAGCACCAGGACTTCACCAGGACTTCASCAGTCCTGTTCATTGGCTCTCAGTGATGATGTCACAAACCCTCCCCYTCTTTTCTGGGCTCATTTTTACATGTTTTCTCCAACAAACTTTGGCAGCTACATTTAATATTTATGAAATGTTGTCACATGTCTTTCTATTAAAGGTCTTTATGGATAGAATTGTGTTCAGCAGCTTTTATTCACACAGACGTCATGTTTTATAACATCTTTATTTACAATAAATGATATTTAAATACAGCTGATTACACAAACCATTCAGTRTGCTTGAAACCAGTGGCTGTAAAACAAAAACACTGACTCAGCACAACAGATGTACGAGACGTGATTGTGTGATTGTGTTGTTCCTTACCGATCCGACACACCATTTCTTCGCATTCTTTCATGCAGCTGGCTCTGAACACAACGCAGTGAAATCCAGTTGACTGGGGGGTTTCAGGGGAGTCTCTGAAGGTACAATAACATCATTTATTGGTGGATTTCTCCTAATAATCGTAGGATTAAACAGCTACAATTTATACCTAAAATCTCATGAACTGTGTGTTTCAGCTACTAACTGGAGCACAAAGATAAAAAAAAGTTATTTTAAATGTGCAGTAAGACTGACCCCTACAGGAGACCCTCCTGCTCACATCCAGCTCTTATTAACCAGGAGACTTTACGTTTAATTTCCCTTTGGAATTAAAGTATTCAACTGTACATGGCTGCCATGATCAGAACTGACAAACCTGTAGTCAGTTAATTTACCTAATAAACACTGACCAAATCTTTTAAAGATTTTTTTCCCAAAAACGTAGGGCGGTCAAAGGGTTAAAAATTTAATCTATTAATTCCAAAGTAACTGTGAGTTAATCATGATTAATCTTAAACTTAATATAAAACTTTAATGTATATTGGTAAAATTAATTACTTGAGTTATTAATATCTTTATTTAGAAATAAATTCGGTGCTTATGAAATACATAAAACAATAAATCATGAAAATATCACCTCGACTGCACAAAAACAACAAAAATCAGGACCTAAAAATGCTCCAAACATATGAGTCAGTTAAAGTTTGTGCAAAAATAATGAGGTTAAATCAAGGATTTTCATTACCTATGAATACCTAATAT
>NW_013953328.1:25083-27456 GCF_001266775.1 Austrofundulus limnaeus
GGGGGGGGATTGACGTTCTCCATTCACACGACTGATTTTCATCAGCTTTAAAAAAATTATAATAATAAAATAAAAATATGTACAATTTTACAGTGGATAATTTAGGATTATGGTAAACTGACGTGTCTTTCAACAAATAACCTGAGCCATGGTCATAGTTTTATCCAATCAGAGCAGAGCAGGGCGGGTCTTTCTGAGCCCAGGTGAGAGCACCACACCTCCTCCTGGACATGTTCACATGTCCTCCTCCCAAACTGAGCTGCTGAACCTCCAGGACATGATTACATGTTCATGTGTTGTACATATGAATGTAAACATTTAATYCACTTTATTTCATTGGTTCTGACTCAACAACTTTTATGTTCAGTTTTTCATTGAATTGACATGTTAAACCTGTTTATTGGTAACATCCTGTGGTAGCAGCAGGTAGTTGCCGTTGCGCGTGGTGTGTGAATTTGAGGAAATTGGTACTGGAAAGTCCTTGAAAGGTCCTTGAATTTGATGTTGACCAAGGCGTGGAGCCCTGTAACAAACTTAAARAGGATAAAAACTTACGCCACACAGAAGGCGAACACTGTGTAGTCTGGCTGAGCCCACCTGCCCACACAGGAGATCTCTGGGTAGTGGTGCTCAAAGAGTTTCTGTGGGAACAAAGCTGGTCAGCACACATGCACACGTCCATGACAGTGGTCTGCTTCTACACGTCTTACCAGTGAAGAGTTCCTGTCTGTGCACGTCACATGAGTTTCTTTCATATCTAACAGCACCTCCTGAGGGACAAACAGCACTGATGTTTACACAGCACCATGTTTGACGCACACACAGTGGCTCTGGGCACAGGAGGGGCTGATCTTACCTTGCTTGGCAGGTTTTGATGCAACACCTGTGGAATTGCATGCTGCAGGACCTCCTTGCCTCCAAACTAAAAGTCAAATCAGACACAAGTTATAAGAAATAACACATTAGTTTGTTATTTATTTCAAGGATAACCCCTTTGAGATATACCATCTAATTTCTGAGGGGTCCTTAATCTCATTATCAAGCACAATAAAAATATAAATCTAATATAATACAAGACATTCAARCACAAATGGGTGAGACAAACAGAAAAATAAAATAAACTGCTTCACCTGCAGTTCAATCAGGGAATGCAGAAATGTTGGATGTTTGTCTATCATCACAGAGACACAACGTCTGTGTGTTTTTAGGGAAAATTACAACTCTGCACATGTCAGTACTTCTACTCTGAATAAAAGCCTGTAAATGTAAACGCTCGTCATGATTGGATCAAATCATTCGGTGCTCATGCAAACGATGTGGAATCCATGTGGATTATTTACAGTAATCCAAGTACATTTCAGTCCAATCCAAACTTTTATATATTCAGCAGGTGAATTAGTAGGTTTATAATATGATAATTTGTTTGTTCTCTTGTAGAATGATTTTAATAAGGAAGACATTCAAGAACAAGACCTTATTTTAATGGATGGATTCAGTGTTCCCTCGCCCGGACGTGGGTCACCAGGGCCCCACTCTGGAGCCAGGCCTGGAGGTGGGGCCCTGGTGGCCAGGCTTTCACCCATGGAGCCCAGTTAGGCACAGCCCGAAGAGGAGACATGGGTCCCCCTTCCCATGGGCTCACCACCTGTGGGAGGGGCCGTAGGGGTCAGGTACAATGTGTGYTGGGCAGTGGTTGAAGGCGAGGACCTTGGAGGTCCGATCCTCAGCTACAGAAGCTGGCTCTAGGGACGTGGAATATCACCTCTCTGGTKGGGAAGGAGCCTGAGCTGGTGTGTGAGGCTGAGAGGTTCTGACTAGATATAGTTGGACTCACCTCGACACACCGCTCTGGCTCTGGAACCAGTCTCCTCCAGAGGGGTTGGACACTCTTCCACTCTGGAGTTGCCCATGCTGAGAGGTGCTGAACAGGAGTGGGCATACTCATTGCCCCCATCTTGATTCCTGTACGTAGGGGTGAATGAGAGGGTAGCCTCCCTCCACCTATGGGTGGGGGGATGGGTCCTGACTGTTGTTTGTGCCTATGAGCCTAACAGCAGTTCAGATTACCCACCCTTTCCGGAGTCCTTGGAGGGGGTGCTGTGGTATCGGCAGTCCAAGCGGATTGCGGCTCGGGTGGTCACTGAGGCAAAAACTCAGGCATGGGAGGAGTTTGGAGAGGCCATGGAAAAAGACTTCTGTACGGCTTCGAGGTGATTCTGGTCCACCATCCGGCGTCTCGGGGGGCGGGGGGGGTGTTCACCACCAACACTATTTATGGCAGGGATGGTGCGCTGCTGACCTCAACTCAGGATGTTGTGGGTCGGTGGGCGGAATACTTAGAGGACCTCCTCAATCCTACCAACACGTCTTCCC
>NW_013953328.1:28419-31174 GCF_001266775.1 Austrofundulus limnaeus
GACAAATTATTTGAACTTTTTGTTTTCAAAGACTGACTAGAAAATATTTGATGATTTTTAAAAACAAGAACTAGGTGCAGCTTTGTCTAATCCACTGTATATAATTTTATAAATGTTATAGCAAAATTCACTATGTTTAAAACAAATAGAAAAAAAATAGTTATTTAATAAAACATAAATGTATAGTTATTGTCAGATGTTTACAAATGCATGAATGTGATTATTTTAGGAGTTTGACAAATTATTTGAACTTTTTGTTTTCAAAGACTGACTAGAAAATATTTGATGATTTTTAAAAACAAGAACTAGGTGCAGCTTTGTCTAATCCACAGTCAAAAATATACATACAGGCTAAAATATATAAATACACCCCACTAACACTTGGTTAAATGTTCCTGTACCTCAGACACAGTTGATGCCTGTTCTTGACAGAATTGGTAAAAGTAATATAAAYCTGAACTTGTATCATTCTAGTCAGCGTGGATTAGAGATAACCCACAGAAAATTCTAACATTTGCAGCTAGTTCTCGTGTAAAAACTATCCTGAAAATTATTTGTTATACAATCATTTTACACTGAAAAATAAAATAAACTAGACATGGGTTTTTACGATGTAAAAACAAGTGTGCATTGCCATGTAGCATGTCATTGCAGCATTGGACTTTCAGAATGAACTTTGACCAAGTTCAAATGTGTTTTCTATACCAGCTTGTGCCTGTCACATCAGCAGGTGTTTGTAATTAAGGTAATTGTGTGACAATATGAAGCTGGAAGAGAATTTTAGTTAAAATTGGTGTCGCTGGGTGTTGAACCTTGATCTCCCACATGAAAGCCCATGACACTAACCATGAGACCATTGGAGCTATGAAAGCACAGTCCCAGTTTTTTTTCTGTGTGTAGAAAGAGGCAACATTGCCAATGACGATCGTTGACACAAAACTGCAATAAATTACAACAATAAAGCAATATTATATAAGATGTAAATGCTTACAAGAAAATGTTATAATAAAACATTAAAATACAAAGAAATTAGTATTGTAATCACTGAAGTACTGAGTTTAAATATGATTAAAGTATGGTGCAGTACCAAGCTGAGCACATAAATCAGGGGCAGTATTGGACCAACACAAGGCTGTATTGACACCCATTACTAAAGTTTAAATATTAATATTTCAAAAACAATAAGTTGTACAGGCACCAAAAAGCATAGCCTGCATTTGGCACATGAGCTTTACAGATAGAAATTACAATGGCAGCTCTAAGACAAAGTATGTAGGAGGAGAAGCGTGCTGAAATAGAGGATGACTTGGACRGGGAACGAATCACAATAGTGTGCATTGCCAATGCAATGCACACTGATAAAAGATTCACAYAATCATTAAACCACCTAAATTAACCCAAGTCTTCTGTATGTTTGAGGGTTTCCTCGAGGCAGATGGTCTCCTGTCCTGAGCCTGGTTCTGCTGGAGGTTTCTTCCTGATTAGCAGGGAGTTTTTCCTCTCCACCGTTTGCTCAGGATGGGAGACTGTGATGAAGTGATTCAACACAATCTGCTGCTTTCTTCTTTACATTGTTCTTTTKATSTACAGTGTCCTGAGACAACGTATGTTGTGACTTGGTGCTGTAGAAATAAACTTGAACTTGAACTCACTTGTCCATTTTTTGAATTTCTCAGTGAAGTCCCATTGATGTCATCGATGATGTCACCAGGAGTGATAAACTGGTCRACGTGGGCCTGACTGCCAGGCGTCAACTCCACAACAAAGACACGCCCACTGAGATACCTGAACGAGGACGGACTGAGTAAGGTGCYGAAGCAAGTGAAGTGTCAGAAATCACCGGGGTTAAAAACACAAACCTCAAAACCAAACCCAGTTCCTGACAGGGCACCACTTCATACATGTCTGCCACCTAAAAGAAACCAACAATCAGGCACAGATTACAGCTTCTACAATCTGGATTATTTCTACAGACACTTTTCTAACAAACTGGAGAGCTAGAGCAGAAAACTGTGGTTCTTACCGGCAGCAGCCAGCTCTCATCCAAAAAACTGCAGTTCTGTGCAACAAGATCAGAAACACTGTTGTTGGATGGTTCAACTATACAATAAACAATAAATCACAGTGTTTTATTCTGACCTCCACATCCAGCTTGAAGTCCATGTGTGAGAGGACCAGAACCAGGGACATGAAAGGTTCTGGTAAAGAAAAGATTTGTTATTTGTTGATAACAACTTGTTCTTCAGCTTGGATCATTAGTAGAGTGATGAACAAGTCCTCACCCACAAACTGCTCATTCTGGAGGATGGATGAAGCTGGGCTGTACCACTGCAGGAGAAACAGACACGTTCAGAACAACTGAGCAGTCACGGTTAAAACTTAGAGATGACCCCAGACCACACCAGAGAGGGGGGCTCCAGACTCCGACTTGGGTCACACTTACTGTAAGTCTCTACTATTAGAGACTTAGGTCCAGTCCCAGTGCTCAGTACCACCCTACACCCTACTGCTGTGAAGTGTGGTTCAGTCCAAGTGTTGGAGTGTGCAGGACAGTACAGATTACATCATCAACTTGTGCCACTGCGTCGTAACTGTGACATCCAACGTTTTTTATTGAACCAATATAACAGAACAAAGACAAAAAATAAACATTATGTTAACGACCATTTCACATTTACATACTTTTTAATTATCTATTCTATATGATTCCTCCTTAACTTCAAATTATGAAAAGTTTAAAAGATCACCTTTAATA
>NW_013953328.1:33325-34347 GCF_001266775.1 Austrofundulus limnaeus
ACACACACACACACACACAGAGTAAAAGCATTAGGCCACACCTCCAGGACTCTGGGCGTGTGCAGCAGGTGGCTGCAGCACTGGGACAGCAACTTGCGGCTCAGGGCCAGTCTGAGGAAGTAGCGGCCCCGGCCCTGAGCTGACAGCAGCTTCCTGCAGACCCTGGTCTGCTCCACAGCCAGGGACAGAGTGGACAGCCTGCAGACACACAACCAGCAGCAGAGTCACACCGCTGCAGACACACAACCAGCAGGAGAGTCACACCGCTGCAGACACACAACGAGCAGCAGCAGAGTCAAAGTGCTGCAGGGACAGGTGAAAACCTGTCATCAGTTACCTGCCGCAGGTGTCCAGGTGGGAGATTTGTTCGAAGCAGTGCCAGTAGTCTCTGTGTACCAGACTGAGGACGGGTTCTGTAAACAAACACCGAGACCACTTCAAACATGGACTGTTCAACCACACATCATAAGAACAGGTGAGGATGAATAAACCAGGTGAGAACATGAATAAACCAGGTGAGGATGAATAAACCAGGTGAGAACATGAATAAACCAGGTGAGGATGAATAAAGCAGGTGAGAGGATGAATAAACCAGGTGAGGATGAATAAATCAGGTGAGGATGAATAAATAAGTGAGGATGAATAAACCAGGTGAGAGGATGAATAAACCAGGTGAGGATGAATAAATCAGGTGAGAGCATGAATAAACCAGGTGAGGATGAATAAACCAGGTGAGAGGATGAATAAACCAGGTGAGGATGAATAAACCAGGTGAGAGTATGAATAAACCAGGTGAGAGGATGAATAAATCAGGTGAGAGCATGAATAAACCAGGTGAGGATGAATAAACCAGGTGAGGATGAATAAACCAGGCTAGGATGAATAAATCAGGTGAGAGGATGAATAAACCAGGTGAGAGGATGAATAAACCAGGTGAGGATGAATAAATCAGGTGAGAGGATGAATAAACCAGGTGAGGATGAATAAACCAGGTGAGGATGAATAAACCAGGTGAGGATGAA
>NW_013953328.1:35231-35615 GCF_001266775.1 Austrofundulus limnaeus
GAGGATGAATAAACCAGGTGAGGATGAATAAATCAGGTGAGGATGAATAAACCAGGTGAGGATGAATAAACCAGGTGAGAGGATGAATAAACCAGGTGAGGATGAATAAAGCAGGTGAGGATGAATAAATCAGGTGAGGATGAATAAACCAGGTGAGAGGATGAATAAACCAGGTGAGGATGAATAAACCAGGTGAGGATGAATAAATCAGATGAGGATGAATAAACCAGTTGAGAGGATGAATAAACCAGGTGAGGATGAATAAATCAGGTGAGGATGAATAAACCAGGTGAGGATGAATAAACCAGGTGAGGATGAATAAACCAGGTGAGGATGAATAAACCAGGTGAGGATGAATAAACCAGGTGAGGATGAATAAATCAG
>NW_013953328.1:37602-38075 GCF_001266775.1 Austrofundulus limnaeus
TACTTGGCCCCTCTAGGAATATTGTGACCCCTTACTCAGAAAAATCCCAGGTCTGACTTCAGCTTCATTTGCTTCAAACTGTGTCCTCACTAGTCGTCCCAACTCCCTCCAGAGGGCTACAAATGACCCGAGGGCCATCAGTTGATCACTGTTGTAGAGTAAAACTTATTAAAACAATGTTGCAGGTTTGAAGAGAAAAAAACACACCGGTGTTTTCAGTGCACACTGTTTAATGACGGGAAGGGCAGCTTCCTGTTTGGAATGAGACAGAACCGGTCGAACAGGAACTGAAGAAATGAGGTTTATTATGAACACTTACCTTTCAGGGGGCCGAGCAGGGGGTCTTTGGGTGCCATGATGTGTGAACAGCTGTTTAGAGCCTGTCGGTCATCAGAAACCTGCAGCTATTACACAAGGACACAGACACACACAGACACACACAGACACACACAGACACACACAGACACACACAG
>NW_013953328.1:39825-41741 GCF_001266775.1 Austrofundulus limnaeus
GTTGTAGTACACACATTTATTTATTTATTTATTTATTTATTTATTTATTTATTTATTTATCAATTGAAACAACTCTTAACGACCTGCATGACCAGCAGGTAATTTCCCAGACAAAATGGCGAGTAAAATAAAAGCTTATTGTGTTCAGTGTCAGAGGAACATGGAGCTGCAGGAGGATGTGAAGTGTGTCTGTCACACAGGAGAGGAGGATGCTGCAACGACCCACCGCTGTGCAGACCCTGTGAGCAGCRACACGAAGAGAAAACCTCACCCCACTAACCGCTGTAGGCCTGTTGTTTTAGTGTTAAAGACATCTTCAAATCATTTCAATCTACAAGTCAGAACAAATAAATATAAAGGACCTACCGTTCGTCTGATCTGATGTAAGCAGCGCTGTGTGGCGGCCTCTGGTGGCCCACAGAAGAACTGCAGCTGAAGGCGGCCTCTGGTGGCCCACAGAGGAACTGCAGCTGAAGGCGGCCTCTGGTGGCCCACAGAGGAACTGCAGCTGAAGGAGGCCTCTGTTGGCCCACAGAGGAACTGCAGCTCCGGCTGAAGGCGGCCTCTGGTGGGTCACAGAGGAACTGCAGCTGAAGGAGGCCTCTGGTGGCCCACAGAGGTACTGCAGCTGAAGGAGGCCTCTGGTGGCCCACAGAGGAACTGCAGCTGAAGGAGGCCTCTGGTGGCTCACAGAGGAACTACAGCTCCAGCTGAAGGAGGCAGAAGGACCGCCTCTTGGTGCTGCAGTTACAAAGCTGTGCTCCTGACAGACACACACAGACACACACAGACACACTCAGACACACACAGACTCAATCAGGCTCAGTTCGGCTGCAAAACACAGAATCCGCACAAAATTACCGGAAGGAAGAGATTTCTACTGATTAAAGGTGAGGATTTATTATTTTTAACATTTAAATGACACAATACCCACAATGCCCTGCTGTTTATATTTGTTTACATACCGCTACTTTTATGCTCTCTACGTAATTAATTATTATTTTAAACATGAAAACCAGTTTCATGTTGCATTTGTCCTCAGGTTGTTTGGACAGGGATTTGTAGGCAAAGCTTGACTCGTCAGTCCAAAGACATGAAGAGTCAGTTTGTGTTGTTCTACTGCAGAGGCACAGATTATAATCCTGGATTTTCACTAATCTGTCAGCTTATTACCACCTGCATGCTCAGGCTGCAGCAGCCACAAATAAACACTGCATCCTCACAGGACTGTCACTTCCTGCTGCTGCAGACAGTCCAAACCATTTACTCCTCTCATGTTATATTATACGTTATTGTTTTAGATAAATAAGTGTTTCAGCTCATTTTATAACATGAAGAGTCATTAATCCTCTGTGATCTGTGGTCTGATGATCTGTGATCTGTGATCTGTGATCTGATGATCTGTGATCTGATGATCTGTGATCTGATGATCTGATGATCTGTGATCTGTGATCTGTGATCTGATGATCTGTGATCTGATGATCTGTGATCTGATGATCTGATGATCTGTGATCTGTGATCTGATGATCTGTGATCTGATGATCTGATGATCTGATGATCTGTGATCTGTGATCTGTGATCTGTGATCTGTGATCTGTGATCTGATGATCTGTGATCTGATGATCTGTGATCTGATGATCTGTGATCTGATGATCTGATGATCTGTGATCTGATGATCTGTGATCTGATGATCTGTGATCTGTGATCTGATGATCTGTGATCTGATGATCTGTGATCTGTGATCTGATGATCTGATGATCTGATGATCTGATGATCTGTGATCTGTGATCTGTGAGATGTTTCCTTCAGGAGCAGGAATCAGTCCCAGCAGCTCTGATCTGAGCTGCAGAGAGAACAGCAGATCTCCTCAGTGCTGAATCAACACACACACACACACACACACACACACACACACA
>NW_013953328.1:43988-45697 GCF_001266775.1 Austrofundulus limnaeus
AAAAAGTGCTTCAAACTTTAGTTTTATGATTATATTTCAGACAGTTCATTCAAATGATACATTAATGAGACTTTTATTCATTATATTTTTGTTAACATTTTAGTCAAACACTATATTTGCCTTTTTCTCCTTAAACAACTTTCAGATGTAATCCTGGTTTCGATGTGACGGGTCAGAAACAGAAGCACCAAAAGCTCTTGTTTCATCATCAGCATGCATGAGTTGACCAAGCACCATGGTCCTGAACCGTGTGTTCAGGGCTGGTGTYGTTAGAAATCTGCTTTATTTTGGACTTTGATGTCAAATATAACGTCTGCTTTACTGTCTTTTTGGTTTCTCCAAGACATRAAGGCCACAGTTGGTTAACATCCACAGGGCTTTTTGTACTCATGCAGCAAAACAACAAATCTGATGTTCTGACAGGAGCTGGTGGAGCAGGTCCTCTGGATGGGTCCGTTTTGGAAGAAAAGCTCTCTCCTCTGAGACGTCTTCAGTCTTTCTTCAGATGTTTTCAGTAAGAAGAGGACAGAGAAGCTGTGTTTTTTTAGAGTTTTCTACMTGGGTTACTGAGCTGCACCAGGATGTTCTGAACCACTTCAACCAGGTGGAGAAGGGAGTTCTTCCAGAGCCTGGGGGCCACAGAGGAGAAGGACCGGTCACCACGGGTCTTAAAGTGAGTGAGGGGAACCATAAGGAGACGTTGATCCTGTGAGTGGAGGTCTCCTCTGGGGTTGTAAGGTGAAATGAGACGTTTAATGTATTCAGGTGCTTGGCCATGAAGAGCTCTGAAGGTGAGGACCAGGATTTTGGACCAGAAACCAGTGAAGTTCTGCTGGGATCGGGGAGATGTGGGTGAATCTGGAGGTTCAGGTTAGGAGTCTTACTGCTGAGTTTTGGACAAACTGAAGATGATTTAACTGTTTCTGGTTAAGACAGGTGAACAAGCTGTTACAATAGTCTGAGCAGGTAGGAATGAAGGCATGAACACAACCAAGTGTTTTCTGTAAGTTTAAAGGTGTTTTGTTATTTATCTTGTCTGAATGGTGAATGTGTGTGGTGCAGTCAGGTGTCCTCACTGCGTGCAGRCTCCTCCTCCTCACATCAGGACAGCTCACAGATAACCAGTCCTCAGAGGCTTTAAGTGCAGAGCTGTGCAGAAAGTTCTGCAGTGCTGCCCTCTGAGCACCTTTCCTCCAACAAATCTGCAGTTCACACTCTTTCATCAGCGTGACCAGAGCTCGATTGGCTCCAGTTTGCTTCCAGCACTTGACAGAATGAGCTCCAGAGCACTGAAGTTTTTTTATYATCCCAGCAGAGGGCATCGGCCTCGCTCCCCGGCTGCCAGGATGATGAGAAGCTGCCTGCAGTTCCTCATCGAGCCAGCCAAGAAGCTGAAGATCCGACTCAAGGTGTGTGACTGACTGCGTCTGGTAGAACCAGGTTAAATCTGTGCTCCAGAGGTGTCACTAGGCCTATTTTAGGGGGGCTGGAGCCCCCCGAAAATATTTTAAAGCCCCCCTAAATTATTTTGGTGTAAAAACTTGTTTTAATTTTTTACAAAAATTCAATATGATGTGATCAGAATAAATAACCATTTAATATTTCATTATTAACTAAAATATATGATCATAAATCTGTCAGTTTCCCTTTAATTTATAAAGTAAGGCAGAGATCCTCTTTGGTGCGTTGTTATTCAATCCATTCCACTT
>NW_013953328.1:45931-47803 GCF_001266775.1 Austrofundulus limnaeus
ATATATATATGTATATATTAGGGGTGCAACAATACATTTACCCGTATCGAACCGTCCTGAACAATACAGATTTTAAAAATTAACTTTATCAACTTGTCTTCTGAAGATGCTCTGTGTTGAAGGATCAGTGGATCTGTGTTCGACTACTCCACCTAGACTGCATTTTTGAGCACAGATCCACTGAGAAACTTGCTGTTTCAGCAACATTTAATTTAAAAACTGGGCTTTTGAATTTTCTGTATTGTTGCACCCCTATTATATATATGTATATATTTAAATTCTGTGTCTCCTGGGGGTGAAGCCCCCCTTGTCCTTAAAACCCAGTGACAGCCCTGGTGTGCTCCAATGATCTTGTGTTTGTTCTCCAGGAGACTCGTAAGAGAGTGAAACAGGAGAAGAAGGAGCCCCTGGTGGACAGTCAGTTGTTTATCATGGAGCTGACTCGAGAACTGAACAGAATCTGCCAGGTGAGTTCTCCTCTGTCGTTTTATCGCAGCACTTAGTMAAAGATGCTGACTCGTGTGTCTCCGTGCCCTCAGAGGTCCAACATCCTCACACACATCTGGACAGGTGAGGACATCTGGCCGGCCGGTGTGTGTCGTGACTTCATCGTGGACTGGGCTGCGGTGCTGGAGAAACGAGTGCAGGTAGATGTTCCAGTCTGAGGGTGGACACGAGGAGCCGTGTCTTCAGGACACCCTSAACCAGTTCCTGTGTTACACAGAACAAGATCCTACCGTTCGAGTACCAGTACGAAAAACCAGAGAAACGGGACTGGAAGGGACACCTCCTCTGCATGCTGGAGTCGGACTACGACCTGGGACCACACAAAAGGGTCATCCTGGACTGGACACGAGAGATTAAAAACAGGGCTCAGGTAAATATGTAGAGCAAGGTTGTTAGWGATTAAAGTCTGACCCACTTCTGTTCACGTCTGATCAGGATGATYAACATAAACCTTACCCTTCATGATCACTCTGGTACCGGGGACAGTTGCAACACTTTTTACATTTGACTCTGTTCCTCAGAGATGGTTTGAATTAGACAAAMCAAATKTTAATACAATAAACTTACATCTGTTAATAGTTAAAACCATTTATAGATGATTAAAACATGTACATTCTTCACTGTATTTGAAAATGAAAAGTCAGATGTTACAACTGACCCCGGCCCCGGGGTCAGTTGTAACATCTGACTTTTCATTTTCAAATACAAATAGTGAAGAATGTACATGTTTGGAGAAAAATGACCTGTTGCAACCGTCCCTTGTTGCTACTGTCCCCGGCCTGCCCTACCTTTAGTGTGTTCATGACTTGGAGGAAACAGTTTAACTATAACCACAGTGGTTGTTTGTGACCGGTTCAGCCCACCGTGTGGCCAGGTGAGCCTGTCCTCATGATGCTGGACGACCTGGAGTTCCAGTGGAAGAGGGGTCGTCTGCCCAACCTGCTCCGAGCCGTGGACCTCATCATGCTGGCTGTACTGGATGCTGACAGCCCAGTGAAGGTCTGGATGTGTCTTTTATAGGCTTTACTTGACTTTATTCACTAACTGTCACCAAAACATGACCAGCACATGTAATCAGGTCAGCAGAGTTGCTGCAGAAGCTCAGCTACCTTCTTTTACCTGATTAGATCAGGGGGTCTTCACCTTTCTGACCTCAGGGCCCAGTTTACTGAACATAAAGTGACACGAGGCCCAGACATTACCAATGTATGGATCAAAATGATAATTATTATAAATCTGGGTTTAATTTTTATTGTATTTACATCATGATTAAACTATCATAACTAACATAACTAAATTAAATACACTTACAGTTTAAAAGTAAAACTCCTGTCAAATAATCACAAGGCATGATTATAACAAACA
>NW_013953328.1:48562-50349 GCF_001266775.1 Austrofundulus limnaeus
AAATCAATGTGGTCCCACGGCCCTCTGAGGCCCAAAGTTAAAAACTGTTGATCTTCTGAGGCCCTCAGGTGGCGCTGTGGGCCGCGGCCCCCATGGGTTAATAATCTCTGGATTAATCACCTGGACGTGTTTTAAATGAAAGTGTCTGATTTGATGCTGTGTTTGTAGGAGGACGTGACCAAGCAGTGGCTGGTGACAAAGCAGAGGAGCCAAAGAGTTGGTGAGTGAAGATTATTTAAAAGTCTCTGKTTTTCTGTCCTGACACACTTTCTACTTCATTTTTATTGTCAACATACAAAACTTTAAAACTGCTAAAAAGCTGTCTTTTAAATGAGTTAAATGCTGCTGGTTTTGACTGTTTGTACCTGTTTATCATTCTGATTTAATGATTCATTTAAACWATTGTTTTTCCAGTGCAGAATGATGAAACAACTTGAACTGTTTTAAACACGTCTCATTAGTGACGGTGATTGGCTCCAGCTGGTAGTTTCTGTTTGTTGGCATTAAACAGAATGAGCTGACAGCACCTGGTGGACTGACCAACAGACCAAACAAAGTCCAGGAAATCCAGGGTAGATCTGAGGAGGAACCCCAGGAATCACAGAGACTCCAGCTTTAAACTGTTGGAACATCCTGCTGTTCACAGTTTTACATCTGCAAGGACCGAGAGGACGGCAGTCAAATCAAACTGGACTGAATAATGATGATCAGTGTACCTAAAACTTGTTCAGTCTTACCACAAACCAACAGCTGCACAGCTGACACTTTGCACATGTGCATCAGAACGCATTAGTTCAACAACAACAACATAAAAATATAATAACAACAACAACAATCTGAAGCTCCTATGTTGAATAGTTTTTGAGTTATTAGCTTTTTTATACATCCAGACTCCCTCTTTTCAGATGGAGCCCCCTCCTCAAATATGGGGTCTATCATAAACCCGTTGGCTGGAGCAGTGTAGGTCAGACTCACCTACAGTCCTGACTCATTTCACACTGATTGGTGCAGCTGTTTCTGTGTGATGGTTGACCAAATATCTCTGGAAAAAAATAACAAAATAAACAGTACATAAACAATAAGACCCCCGCTCCGTGTGCAGGGGGTTATAACATGGTCCAACACAACAATGATCCCAAACACACATCAGAAGTGGTTTCTAACTGGACTAACTTTTCCAACGCCTCAACCTGTTTAAAAATCATGAACCATTAAAAGCTGTTATTTCCAGGAAACCAGTTGTAAATAAACTCCACCAGTAAAAGTGTTGAAACAACCAGAATAATTCAAACCAACCARTGAAAACTCTGAATTATGATGATCATGTCTGGATGGGAACTCCTGATTTAAACTGTATCTTTACACACTGAACACAGCAGCCTGACTTTATTAGAAATAAAGTTYCAGTGTGTTGTTACAACAAGCTGTAATAAAACCTAAATGTGTGTATTTGTTTTGTGTGTATGTGTGTAGAATGACAGGACTGGTTTTCTTCTTTCAGATGCTGATGGTTACATCCCTCACTGTGGTGAGTTCATGTGCTCAGTGTTAATGTTAGCTTTGTGAAAGTGTTGGATATGATTCACTCAGAGTTTAATAGATTTAAAAATGTTCTGTTTTTATTATCTTGTTTTTCCAAACTGCATGTGATTATTTTTATTGTTCTTTGTTTGTTCCTTTGTGTTTGTGATGAAGACAGGTTCTGTTCACAATAACAGCTCAGMTGTCAGTGTCATATTATTTTACTAAACACTTAAATGTTCATATTTGTTTTTGTTCTGAAGAAA
>NW_013953328.1:52033-53664 GCF_001266775.1 Austrofundulus limnaeus
GTGCAGTAATATTGATATATAATATAATGTGTATTGTTTTATTTAGTAAATTCTAGTAGTTTAGAGATTTTGATGTTTTTTTTTTAATTTAAAAGAATAATTAAATCAAAAGTTAGTTTTTTCCAGTGTGGTTGAGTGTGTGCGTGTGGAGGGTAGAACCTGAGGAGGTAAACTCTGAGGGTCAGCTGGGATCTATAAAGGAACATTACTTTAACACTGTTTTATAAATCTGAATATTTTTTGGCGTACACAGTTTTTATCTTTTTGACTGTTTGTTCACTTTTAGTATGAATTCAACAGAGTTCTTTATAAATCTGACCTCAGATCTGTTTGATGTTTGYTTTGATGCAGAAAACCACAGAAGTGAAATGAGTGAACTTTATTTTCCCAATAAGGATCTGATTATTATCTTCTCRTAAAGTCCAGTTAATAAGTGATCCTGTCCTGGTAATGCCTGTGAGTTGTGTTGTGTTTGTGGTCATGATGAAACCTGGTTGTTGAACAGTTTGTAAAAGTCTCAGTTTTATTTGTTGTGTTGAAACAAAGCTCAGTGCCTGTTTCTGTTGCAGTGTGGAACTGGATCTGTGATGCAGCAGGTACAAACACGTTCTTGGTCGTACTTCCTGAATGATGTTAATATTCACAGCTGTAACTCCTCTCTTGGCTCGACAGAGGACGTGACTCTGGACTCGGACTCCGCCCACCCGGGCCTGCTCATTTCCAGCGATGAGAAAGGCATGAGGTGTGGCCTGGAGCGCCGCGAMGTCCCCGTGGGCCTGCAGCGCTTCGACGGCTGGTGGTGTGCCGTGGGCCAGCGGGGCTACACCAGTGGACGCCACTACTGGGAGGTGGAGGTGGGCGAGCGGGACTGGCGCCTGGGCGTGGCTAAAGCCTCAGCCGTCAGGCAGGGTTTCCGCTCCCTGAACACAGACACGGGCTACCTGACCRTCCGTCTGGAGAGAGGCTCAGACCTGAAGGCCCTGACGGTGCCCACCACTCCTTTACCACAACAGCTGGTGCCCAGGAAGGTGGGGGTCTACCTGGACTACGAGCAGGGCCAGCTGTCCTTCTACGACGTGGAGAAGCGCTCACATGTGTTCACCTACAACGAGAACTTCTCAGAGACACTGTACCCTTTGTTTGGCACGGTGGAGGTGGTCAAAGACCTGCTGATCAGGCCCGTGGGGGTCCGAGAGCCATGCCTCTGTCCCGGGCCGTGCCTGTGGAACTGAACCCGTGGCTCACTTCAGACTGGTTCCCACAGAGTCCAGGCTTTGGTTCTGGTCCGTTAGGATCAGATGTGCTCGCTGTAAAACTCTGATTCTTGCTGTGAAGAACTGTCATTTCTGTACATTATACTTTTTGTTTGTGTGTCCTCACAGACACACAACTGTTGGTGTTTGAACAGTTTTCACAGGAAAAGCTCAAAAACAGCTTTGCTCTGTTTTTGTTTCRTTTTCTCACAATTTCCATTGAGCTTTGTGGGATATTTAGGAATCAGGGCTGCAACAAAACAGGAAATTCATGGTTCGGTTCGATACTTTAGTCTCACGGTTTGACATTTTTTCGATACAAAAAAGAGAAATGTCCATGCCCCTTTTAACTTAAATTAATTATGAACATTTGTTTAA
>NW_013953328.1:57477-58432 GCF_001266775.1 Austrofundulus limnaeus
TCCAAACATATTTGAATCAGTTAAATTTTGTGCAGAATAATGAGGTTAAATCAAGAATTCAAAGATTTTCATTCTAAATGAGTTCTACATGAGGAATGAAAGATACATACTAAGGTCACAGTTGTCAGTAAAACATAAATAAATAAAATAAAATAAGAAGATCAGGTTGTTCTCACTGGGATCTCCCTCAGTAAATAACTAATTCAATGAGCTGGTCTTTATCAGGTTCTAAAATAATTCAAATCAAACCTTAATGCACAAAAACAGATCCCACCATGTCCTCTGTTTCTGAAACAAACCTAAGTCCACTGCACAGGACTGAAAACACAAAGTYTCATCAGTGTGAACACTTCTCTCTGCTCTGAGCACACAGGTGTGTGTGTTAACACAATGTTGCTGCTCATTAAAGGGTTAAAGGTCATTTTGGAGTCCATYAATCTGCAGTGAGAAACACTTTTCACAAGTGGAAAATGTTTGGGACAGCTGCCCTTTGTCCCATGAGTGGACGCTTGCTCAGAGAAATGACCTGGGAGCTCCACCTGAGACCCCACAGGTCTCAGCAGGTTAAAGTTCATGTCAGGATCAGATCAAGTAGAAATGTTTACCCACAATGCACTATTGTGAAAACCCAACAACACAAACACTACACACCAATGAGCATAATCTGGACACCTTACAGTCATCAAGTTAACCATAAAATCGTCTGGAGACCAAAGGATTCTGGAGTCAGATGTGAGGCCATCTGTCTGACGGATGAAGACTGGACCAAACCTGGTACTGATCCCAAACGCAGCAGATAATCTACAACAGAAAAGAYTGAAGGTGTTGCAGTAATCTCAGTAAAGACCAGACCTCAATCTGATTAACATGTTGTGGTGAGGCCTTAAAGGCACAGTGTGTAGGATTTGTTGTTTTCAGCGACATCTAGTGGTTGAGTGGTTGAATCATCCTCCCT
>NW_013953328.1:59804-62424 GCF_001266775.1 Austrofundulus limnaeus
ATGTTCATCCCTTTATGACCACAGTGTACCATCTTCAGACAATGTTCATCCCTTTATGACCACAGTGTACCATCTAATTCACACCATATCTTTAAAACTAATTAATAAAGCACAGCAGAGCTGAAAATAAAGTGAAAAATGCTAGTCTTTATTTTGTGATAGAAACGTAGGCTAATACATTATCTGGTCAGCAGAAAACGTCCGCTCTCTGCTTCCGTACATAACATCTGTGCTGTTTGTAACCAACCAAATCATGAGAAACAACTGTGGAGTAATGATTATTTTAGTTTGGACCAACAGCTTCCTCAACACTGATAAATGTAATGGGGGTGCAGGAGGGACCCCTCCAAGGCGGCACCACTGAAACTTGGAGCACCTCTGTRAGTTCTTCATTTGGTGAAGTTTCTTGTGGTGGGTAGAGTATTCAAAATTTTACTTGAATATACAAGTAGTGATACTTCATAATATTWAGGAAAAAGTATGGTAAAATACCCCTGAGTGTCAGTTTTAATAGATGCAAACTACYCAAACATGCCCTAAGCCCACCCCAGCCCAAAATAAAAAATAAATATWAATAAAGGAACTAGTAACGACTCAAGTAAAGTACAACTTTTCAAAAACTGTACTTAAGTTTTGTTAGTGCCCAGCTCTGCTGCTGAGAGCTTTTAAAGTTGTTTTCATTCTTGGGGTGGACTCCAGAATATCATCAGTCATTGGTCGGTCTTCTTTTTTTATAATTCTTTATTAGGTGCAATATAACGTCAGCAAAACAGAAAACATGGGGAAAAGTGCTTACAAGTAAACAATAACATACTGATGGAAGAGTGTGATCATTTTTACAGATCTTTTTAATAAAACGTTTAACAACAGATCCTTTTACTGTTTRCTTATTTAATAAAATTCTGTGAAACTGTGTTTTATAAAAGCTGTTCAACAAATGAAGCCAAAGTAAAGGAAAACCTGCAGCAAAAGCAAAGTACAATCTTCCAGTCTTCACACATTTCTTTGATAAACACTTTTTGTCTCTTAATACAAAAATACTGAACAGATTAGCAGGAGAGCGAAAAGAAAAATATCAACTAAACGACATCTGCAATCCACAAGCATGTTTTATCTAAAATAGTTTTGATCATTTGAGTTATAAACTTTCARCTCTTAAATGTCAGCAGGTAATATGAATGAATGAATACTGTTCATGATTTTGTGCTGATTTTCACCTCCAGTTTCAAATGTAAAAATCTAAAAACCAATGAAAATAAACCATCATCATGCTTCAGTATAACACACTTTATAAACAAAAGCCACACAAAGTTTGTAACAGACATAAAGAAGTGTCGTTTGGTTTGTTTCAGTCTGGTTGCAGATGTTTTTTCATTTCATACACACTGGTTATTTCTRCCATCAGATGTTTTGAGTGCTGATGTCTGAATGGTAATGTGGGCGTAATTTAAAAAAAAGTTCTTAGGACTCATAAAACATTTTCTTTGTGACAGTAGCTCCTCCTCCTCCCATGACGCTCCTCTGGACCACCTCTCTGGTGATCTGACGGCTGACCATGCCACTGCTCTCTGTGTGCTGCGTGGTCATCATCATGCCATCTGTTGGAGACATTTTTAAGACATGTTCTGTCAAATAAGAAGCTCTGAAAAAGGCTAGGTGGCCTTCAGCCTGGCCTGGAGGATACATCTGGCCCTTTACGTTACACTCCCTGAGCAGTGACTGATGTCACCYCTGACAAGGACAAACTACTGAAAACAATTAAAACTAGATGATTGTTTAAGGTGGACTGGGYTGAAAATAAAAACGTTTAGTACCTGAGAAGTAGGGGTCATTGAGCATGGTGTGGGACACATTGGTTCGTGTGGTGACTTCTGTTGGCATGTGGAAAACCTCCCTCCTCATCATTGATTGGTTGTACTGAGATAAGGCACCTGCAGAGTGCAACAAAGACAAAAATAAAGGCACTGCCTCACTTCTGTGTTGTTACTACAGTAGTGATCCAGTCACTTCAGCAGACAAGAGAATCAAACCACAACTTATTCATGTGCTCAGTGACTAGGCTAGCTAGCATTAGCAACACAAGTTGATGAAGTATTTTTCAGCATTTAAACTACGTTATAACGTGTTCACTAACAGTAACTGGATGGTACTTTATGTGTGACAGATTTTCTGAGCTAGAAACATTATTAAACGACAGCTATCACAGSTTTTTATGTGCAAGCCAGACGTTTAAGGCTGGTCAAAATATCTGACTTTCATTGTTGACATTCCAGTTTATTCATCTGATCTGGAGTTCAAAAACTTCAACTCCTGAGTACAAACAGGACGCACTAAGACATGAAAATGTGATAGATACTTTGTTTTAGCTGTTGGTAGCTCTGCTGTTGGTTAGATTTTGAAAAAAAGTAATTTTTTTAGCAGTTTAGGACATCATCCACACAAAATCAGGTAGTTTTAAAAAATTTATYTTTTTTCTGCATTTGTATTTTCAGTTCACTCAAACCAAGTTTATTTGTGACCCTTCATATCAAAATGAGGATTAAGTCAAATTAGGTCAAAATGACCTAATTACATTTTCAGATTCTTGTCTTTAAAAGCTACATTTTGATACCTGGATCAT
>NW_013953328.1:62618-64666 GCF_001266775.1 Austrofundulus limnaeus
GCATTTTTCCTCAAAATCAGGTTTTTTGTTGCTACTGCTCAACAAAGTGCTTCAATATTTTGTTTTGTGATTATATTTCAGACAGTTCATTCAAATGATACATGGATAAGGCATTTTTTCATTATATTTTGACAAAATGCAATTTTTGTTAACATTTTAGTCAAAACACTATATTTGTTTATTTCTCCTTAAACAACTTTTAGACTTAATCCTGGTTTCGATGTGACGGGTCAGATTTGATGAGATTAATAAATATTTTTGAAATGTTTGTCAAAGCAGAGATTTTAAAAACTCATGTATTTATGTGGACCATCGACCACAGTGAGTGTCCCCAGATTATCCAGTTGTTGGGAATTGAAGCCAGTAGGACCCTGTTTGCCATGTTGGATTTTTGGAACTAACATGACTAAAACACTAAAACTGCCTGGCTTTAGGTTCTACCTATCCTCTTACATACTATCATGGTGTTACCTGTCTTTTATTTTAAGCATGAAACAATAATTATAGCTAAACACATCTGTCTTACACAAAAAGCTATGACGTTGATGGGAGTCAAGCACCATCCCTCACTTCAGACCATTTTCAATGAAACAACAARCAAACAGGCCCAGAAAATCCTCTCAGACCTGACTCATATTCTTTATCCAGAGTACCAGTTTCTTCCTTCAGGTTAGGGTTAGGGTTAGGGTCTCAGAGTTCCTGCATGTAGACTGAACCACTACAAGAACTCATTTGGTCCACTTTCTATTAAAGCCATGAACAGTAACAAACAGTAACCATGAATTCTGATTTTAAGCAATGATGTTTATGATTTTACATTGTACAAACATGTTTCTTTTATGRACTCTCTCTCTTGAAATGTTTTATTCTAAATATGTGTTTTATGCGAGGATGTAAAGTGTCTGTGTTGTGAGTTGTTRGAGCTGTGTAGCAGTCAGGTTCTGAACCCAAGACAAATTTCCTTCYGGACAYTAAAGTTAATCTTACCTTATCTTATCTAAATATGTTGTAAAAGTTTATATTTAAACATAGCAGTAWGGAGAGAGCAGTATTGAAACCAGTGACTTCAGGTCTGAATTCTTAAGGGATGTCTGGCTGTCTTAAACTGTTGAAGAGATGTCCATCTGTATTTTGATATCTCGCCAATAATGTGGACATTTTTGCCACCTAGTAGCACAGCAAGTCTACTATATCACCTGCTTCGGATGTTATCATCCATTAAATGGACGTTATTAGTCGTTATCAGCCCATAGGATGGCTTCAGACTGTCAGCTGGTTAAAATGAGGCGTTAAACCACTAAGGTTAATTCTAGAGAAAATGACATGGGCTACGATAAAGTAGACCGGACTCCGGTGGTAGCAGATTGTTGCATTCCAACGTATATGGCCCTGATAACCCACTAGGGGGCACTGTCYGGACAGTCTGAAGCCATTCTATAGGACTGATAACCACTAATAACATCCATTTAATGGACTGATAAGATCCGAACCGGCTGACTATATTTGAAATGTTAAAATGAAATCCCTTTTAGTAACCCACTGCATTTCAAGAAGCCTCCATCTTCTCCCAGTCCTACATCATGCTGCAGGTTTTTACCCACTGCCAGAACTTCTTTTTGCTTCGTTTCACATGATCTCACCTCCATCTTGAGACTCTATAGTGATGATGCCCTCCCTCTCAGGACCGAAGCCCTGCGTGGTTCTAGCCTGAACCTTGAACTTATAAGGAACGTTCTCAGTCAGGTTGGGAACAGTCAGACTGGTCTCAGGGCTGTCACCGTTCACCTGGAAGGTGCGCTCAACACCTGGAGGAAACAGCAAAGAGACTAGGATTAAACAGMAATCTCTTACAACAAAGATTACAACTTTACGACATTTTCTTCAGATCACAACTCAAAACTCACCTAATCAACCTGACCTACCCACCATATGCCCTTCCCATTTTACAGTTATTTGTTATGCTGCCCGTATCAATTCAAATAGAATTTTTTTTGAAAAGCATCTTTGAGTGTCTGAAAAAAGTGCTATATAAGTTTGATATATTATTG
>NW_013953328.1:66361-68638 GCF_001266775.1 Austrofundulus limnaeus
GGTACACTGTGGCCATGAGGGGATGGACATGGCCTGAAGATCGTACACTGTGGTCATAAAGGGATGGACATGGTCAGAAGATGGTACACTGTGGTCATAAGGGGATGGACATGGCCTGAAGATCGTACACTGTGGTCATAAAGGGATGGACATGGTCAGAAGATGGTACACTGTGATCATAAAGGGATGGACATGGTCAGAAGATGGTACACTGTGGTCATAAAGGGATGGACATGGTCAGAAGATGATACACTGTGGTCATAAAGGGATGGACATGGTCAGAAGATGATACACTGTGGTCATAAAGGGATGGACATGGTCAGAAGATGACCACACACACTATATTACATGCTCTTATATGAGATACGAATACGTATATGAGATATTTTGCTAACAGGTGGACGGGATTGATGCCAAAAGATTTAGTCTAATGTAGGTTTTGGGGAGTGCAGACCATGTTCCAGGTACCTGTGTTCTCCTGGGGTTAATAATGAAAGTCTTTAAAGATGCTTGGCTCTACTTTCAAACGTACATGCCCGTCAGATGGCAGTGAAAAAAAAATCTTGTGGCCATGAGGTGATGCATGACCATGACTTAATAATGCGTGGCCACAGCCATGTTGTGAGAGATACAGACATTACTGGAGTCAGATTATAGCCTGTATGGTTTTGTGTTTAACTGTTCAAAGGTGCACACTTTAGATTAATATCATTATTATGTGGTATCTGTTAATAACAAAGGTTCATCTGTATATTTTTTGGAGAAGTCACCTCCCTTTGGAAAATCTAACTGCTCACTTTTACTCAGTACTTTTACTTTTAATACTTAAGTAGATTTTGTGTCAGAAATTTACTTTTGATACTTCACTACATCAACTTTTCTTGGGAAAATGGGGGAGCACCAGGAAGCATGGGGGACCCCAGTTTTGGGGATGATTCCACACCACATCAAATTTTAGCTTAACATTTGTAGGCATTTTTGCTAAGTCTGCGTAGCTGTGGCAGTCCTTTTGATTTGGGTCATTGATGTGCATCCACTGGTTACACTCAGAGAGTTTAATTAAAATCTGTCCAGTTGTTCATGAGATATTTAAGACAAACACAGAAACATGCAGAAACTATTGCCTCGTCTCAGTTGGCCCAAGTGACCAATATCTGTAGTTATGAAACTATGGCTGAATCTGTTTTAAAATGTTTACCTCCARTGAGCAGCTGGTAGAGGACACAGTATCCCAGGATGTCCTTCTCACAGCGCGGCTCCTGCCAGCTGACTTTAAGCGCCGTTGGTCCCAGAGCAGAGAACACCAGTCTGCTGGGAGTTTCTGGCACACCAGGAGAGAGTCGAGCATCTGAGCGACACACAAAGGTAAGAGGTGAAGTTGAAGCTTTTTGATGGGGAGTAAGAGCCCAGTTCTAAATGATCCAAATCAAATGTATAAAACCACACAACAGATTCCATCATGTCATTATTTATTAGTCACAATAAACCAAACTAAACGCCGTGAGAGAAAATTTAAATCCAGCTGCAGTRCTAGCTGTTTGTAGAACCTCTGTTAGCAGCAGTGACTCAGAGATGATTGACTCTATCAGCCTGTCACTGGGTTGTGGAGGAATTTAGGCCCACTCTTCCTTACAAGAGTGCTTCAGTTTAGTGAGGTTTGCAGACCAATGTTTCTCCACAACTCTTTTAAATTTCCACCATTAGATATAAGTCAGGCTACAGTCTAAACTTTGACTTCTCTTCTTCACTTCTTTTGTTTTTAAGCTGTTCTGTTGTGTTTGGGATCAGTGTTCTGTTGCACAATGGCCCAATTTGGTCCAAGCATCATCTGTTAGACTGATGGTCTCACATTTGACCCTAGAATCATTGAGCCACATGCAWGAACCGTTGGTACCCACAGATTTGTTCTAAAGTTGTGCGTACGAGTGATTTAGAACTTGTTACAGTCAATTTTCTCGTGTTGTAAGATTTTTTTCAGATACAAACAAAATTCACGAGTGGTCCAGACCTGTGGTATATTTTACGTGCAGTCGGTTTGCTGTTATCCAGACTGATTTCTTCACTAATAACTTTATATTTTGCAGATGTCAGCAGCAGTGATAACGGTGCCTGCAAAGCAGGTACAGAGAAAAGTGGATAACTTATTTCTAGCAGTAGAACATTTATAGTACTGGTTGAAAGGTGGTTATTTTATTTAATTTATTCATATTTATGTTAACTGTGGTTGTACTGTCACTAACTGTACCAACCCGCACAACATTAATGTTAACAGCTGTT
>NW_013953328.1:70081-74276 GCF_001266775.1 Austrofundulus limnaeus
AAACTGACTTTGAAAAATAAATCTGTTCTTTTTTTCTTATAAAAGGTTAAATAAAACAAAAATATTGGTGGTAATTTTTGACTGTGTAACTTTACAAACAGCAGCCCATAGTGAAGTTTGACAGCTGTCATCTTGTGACAAATGGAGAATGATGGAGTCCAATTTATTTAGAAACAAACTTCAAACCTTCCCATTGGTCAGCAATGGTTGATTGGCAGCTGTTAAACAGGTGGATCTGAATGGGTTGACATGTTTGTCTGRCAGATAGATATCAATAAAACTGCATGTACTGTACATCCTCTGACATCTATTGAAGGGTGCTGCAGCACCCATGGCACCCCTACATTCCACAGCTTTTGTACATACACCACACTAAAACAGCATTAATAGTAGCTAAATCAYTCCTAAACATTTWGGTGTCAGAGTTTTAGAGAAGCAAGGATGAAGGGGATGTGTCTTACAAAACCAAGCCAACGACTGCATGCCGTGCCTTCATGCCTGTAAGCTGCAGACTCACCCTGGAGCACTCTGTCCAGACTGTACAGGGCTTCGTTCACGTCAGAGGACGGACTCCTGGTTCTGGACCCCTGAGACAGGCTGTAGCTGAACTGGCTGTGAGAGCTGCTCTGAAGCCCGGAATAGCTGAAGCCACCGGATGGCGCTTTAAGCAAAGAGGAGGCAGAAAAGTAGACAGGGCAAAATAGGATAGAGGGGGCAAGAAAAGATTGAAGTAAACAACATAAAACAAGTGTAAAGAATACGAGGGATGGGGTGGGATACAGAGCGATAGTCAGCATAGCTCCTGCAGAGTCTGTYTGGATAAGCCTGTTGTGCAGCCAACAGCCCCAATCCTACTAACAAAAGTCCAAGCCATCAGTTTCATGCACTTGTACAGTTTACTTGTAATGGTGCCATAAATGTTACACTCCAAAGTTAAATATGTCTTCTGGTCCAAAAAARGTAGAACTGCAGGCAGGCCCTAATGGAAACTTACTAAGATCTGAGAAGTTGCTGGACAGATCTCCCATCACAATAGAGTCACGGATATGTTCATCTGTGTAACCTCTGTTCTCTGATCGCTTCCTCATGATGACGTCAGTCGTGTGCAGTCCTCCTTCAATCAACTCCTGCCTCCGAGTGCCCCCTACACAAACACAAGGCATGGTAGACCCTGGTTTTTCTGTGAAACCTTTAGACAGCACAGTTCTTACCAGCTCCAGACATGTAGGTAGTGTGAGTCTCTGTGGTGAAGGAACCTCCTGCTCCTCTGTAGTTGGAGCTCAAAGTGGACATCGGAGAGGATGAAGATGACATGTTCCGTGTCGATGACCCTCCAGGGAAAAGYAAGTTCTGCTCCCACTTCCCATTCATCATGTAATCTGTGAGACACAACAATGAGAAACTTTTTCAGCTTGAGTTAGCTTTTGTTTATTGTGATCATGCTATTGAAGCACTCACACTACTGGTTTTACTTTTTGTGTGTTTTATTTTTCCAGCCGGTTCGGATGTTATCAGTCCATTAAATTGACTTTATTAGTGGTTATCAGTCCCATAGAATGCCTTCAGACTGTCCCGACAGTGCCCCCTAGTGGGTTATCAGTGCCATATACGTTGGAATGCAACAATCTGCTACCACCGGAGTCAGGTCTACTTTATCATAGCCCATGTCATTTTCTCTAGAATTAACCTTAGTGGTTTAAGCCACATATTAACCAGATTGCATAAAAACTTAAGTGGTTTTATGCCTTATATTAACCAGAGTGCATAAAAAACTTAAGTGGTTTTATGCCTCATATTAACCAGATTGTATAAAAAACCTTAAGTGGTTTTATGCCTCATATTAACCAGATTGCATAAAAAACAAGTGGTTTTATGCCTCATAATAACCAGATTGTATAAAAAACTTAAGTGGTTTCATGCCTCATATTAACCAGATTGTATAAAAAACTTAAGTGGTTTCATGCCTCATATTAACCAGATTGTATAAAAAACTTAAGTGGTTTTATGCCTCATATTAACCAGATTGCATAAAAAACTTAAGTGGRTTTATGCCTCATATTAACCAGATTGCATAAAAAACTTAAGTGGTTTTATGCCTCATATTAACCAGCTGACAATCTGAAGCCATTCTATGGGACTGATTTTGGCTCATGTCCATTTAATGGATGATAACATCCGAAGCAGGTGCATTTTTCTACCTGACTGCATCTGCATAGATTCTTATTTTAGTCAAACCAATATCTTCTTCAGGAGAGGAGTGATGACATTTGGTTTTTGTGACTTAAAAAAACAATTCCTTATTGACGTACAATGAAATCTTTTCATGTTTCCAAAAACCCTGTTCTGAGTTATATATTGCTATTAGTTTTTAGCTACCATTCAGCTGCTTTAAGCTTTTAGCTAGCTTTTTGCTGCTTTTAACTAGTCTTGCTAAATTTAGCAAGGGTGTTGCTTCATTTAGCCCTTTTGTTACTTTTAGCTTTTAGCTAGTATTTTGCTACTTTTAGCATTTGGCTTTTTGACAGTTTTTGGCTTCTTTTAGCTACAACCCACTTTCAGCTTCTTCAGCAAATTCCAAGAAATTGGTTCAAGAATGAAGCTTTCACGCTGCAGTTTTGCAGAAAATTAGATTTTTCTGCTGCCTACAGTTATAATGAACATTACCTGCTTCAGACCTGATTTTGCCTTACGCCAATACACAAGTAACAGCAGAAACCTAGCACGTTTGCCATGTACTGACAATAAATTATTTTTTATAAGCTTTGCCACCTGCAATTTGAGTATTAAAGCTGAGAGTTTTCTGTTGCCTCAYCATTCTACAAAGCAATATTATGAGAAAAAATATATAAAAATCTGGCGATACATATTTAACTCTTTCTGACCAGCAAGCAAATATTGTCTGAGCAGCAGTGTCTTGTARATTAAAGAAAACAATAAGTCCTGTGKTTGTTTTAGTWATACTCCTTTTRGGCCACATATAGCATAAAAYCTAACMCTYGGATGGGAARCTTTTTTATTTTATTTTTATTTTAATGTTTTTGCAGAAGGCCTCAAACCAAACAGAAGTGAGTGTGCAGTTGGCTGTCTGCATCTAACAGATCCAACATCACATCATCTGCAAAACAAACTAARATTTGTTGTCGAATGCATTCTGTCAAAAGAGCCTTTCAGGTTTTATGTGATAAAAGCTTTGGTGAAATAAAAAAGAGAACTTCCTTAGCAAAAGAAACACACTAAATTTTCTTTAGACAACATTTAAGTCTTACATTTTACACTTATTCTTTGTCAACACAACCTTTCARCGTGAAAACTTGGCAAAGAAAAGCTCAGGTCTATTTTTGTTCACACACAACAGAAAAGCTGTGTCCAGATCACTGCCTCTCTATTGGGATGAAGAGAGAAAAGACAGAGGCAAATGATAATGATCATCAACTGGGRCTGGATTCGTTGATGCCAGGGCTCCAAAATGGCAGCCCAGAAATGAGCGAAGCGCCAACCAGAGTCAAGAGGATGAGGACTGAAGTTTGGGAGCAGGACTGGCCGTGCATTACAGCTGACATGCGAGCTGCCTATTTCTAATCAGCCGATCTGATGAAGCAGTCTTCACCTGGCAGGGGTGTTTTGGCGTAGCTGGGGCGGGGACTCTCGTCTGTGCTCGCCTCTGTGTCTGTGCTGAGCCGATAGGGGATGACCTCCACTCGCTTTTTCCACGACACCATACGCAGATCCAGGTTTGACCCCACCAACTGAACATGATTCCAGCCTTGGTTCAGGGGTCATGGGAGAGAGGCAAGCAGGCAAAGAATAGAAATGATTTTATCTTCCATCCCAAAGTCTGAATAAGTTGGGATGTTGTGTAAAACTGAATAAAAACAGTAGGAAATGAGTGGAAAGTCTCATGAACCCCATCTTTTTTTCATGTGGAACATATTAAACTTATCAAATGTTTAAATGAGGAAAACTTACCATTTATAGAAAAAGGGGAAAAAATGAGGCTGTTTTGCAACTAATTAGGTGTACTGGTAACAAGTCAGTAAGAGGACTGGGTATGTGGTAGAGCATTCTAGAGAGGCAAAATGTCCAGAAGTAAAGCTGGGCAGAGGTTCACCGTCTGCAAAAAACTACTGTATTTATTAGTGTACAATATGATTTCATGTATAATACGACCTCATGTATAATATGATCTCATGTATAA
>NW_013953328.1:76992-84468 GCF_001266775.1 Austrofundulus limnaeus
GACTCAATAATTTTGCTAATATTTCAGTTAAAGTACATAAGTAAAAATATTTATCCGAGTTTAATACTACCCACCAACTTTATGGATGATTTTATGGATTAAATTTTTCGTATTATACGTGAATAAATACGGTACATCTGAAGATAGAAGACGAATTACAAAATATAAAATGTTCCTCAATAGATTATTGTGAAAGCTTTGAACATCTCATCTACAGTTCATTAAGTAATTAAAAGATTTTTAAGAATGTGTAGAAATCTCTGCGCTCAGAGGATTGGTTGTCAATGATCGTCAGGCCCTCCGGGGCCTTTATATTTAAAACATGGGCTCAGGAACAGTTCCACAAATCACTGTCTGTAAACAGCTTTCTGTGCTATTGATAAATGATAATTAAAGCTCTAAAAGAAGCCACGTGTGAACTCCATCCAGAAGTGCTGCCGTCTTCTGTGGACCTCCAAAAACTGCAGTAACTCCTCAGTTCCTAAATGTTTACAGGCTGTTGTTGAAAGAAGAGGGGATGCTTCACAGTAGCAAACATGGCRCTGTCTCTTCTTTTAATGTGTTGCTGTAATAAAACTCAAAACAAATTTTTTTTAGAATTTGTTTTTGTTTAAACATTTGATTTGTTTACTATGTTCCATTGTAAATAAAATACAGGATTATAAGATACGCAAATCATTGCGTTCTGTTTTTTGTTTTGTTACAATTTACACAATGTTCCAAATTTTACAGAAATTAGGCTGTAGTTAAGATCAATTAAACCCAATATGTCTTAAAAATATGGAATAAAAAGAATGTAAAAAGACTAATAATTTGGCTGCYAACAGCAGGCGTGACAGCAGTTTTAGTTGTGAAAGAGCTTGCGGTTTGTGAAGCACATCTGCACATYAAGCATGTGTGGATGTGTTGGAGGCAGGCTGTGGGTTGGGTGTGGCCTGAAGTGAAAATGCCMGCCATATGGAGGCYATAAAAAAACAACCACAAAAAGAAYCGTTTCCATCTCTTAGCCTCACAGTTTCACCAAATGTTCTTTATCACATTAAAGAGTGAAAATTATTGACTAACTGTTTAGACTTTTTAAACAAATGCAGAGAAAAACAGAAGAGACTTTATAACTTGATATTCAGAATATAACTGCAGCATCCCACAGAGCAGGCCTGGTTGTAGCTTGACTTATGTAGTGCTGGTCCATGCATGGACCACCTCTGGCAAACCACATCTGGGCCAGCAAAGGGCCATCATTCTTCCAGGTATCCGGGCAGAGTGACAACATTTGCCACACATCTGACCAAGAACTCTTGGTTCWGTCTATTTCCAACCATTTTTAAAGGACAGTGACACAAGTGGACAGCTTTTAGAGAAGCACACCYGTTATAAGAAGAAACTCTGGAGCACTGAGAACACAATCACACAATCTTCATTAAGGAATGACTCAAATAAATGAAGGCCCAKAATTATTAGACATAAATGTCTATAGTGATTGGATAATAATGTTTGATTGCAGCTATAAGTCTGAATGTATTAGAACTGAGCACAACATCAGCTTTTGACTTGTGYTTTTGGTCCTGGGTACCCACCATCTCCAGAGACACTTGGTGTTTTGGAGCTTGTTGGCGACTTCAGCACATCATTGCTGTACATCAGGTAGCTGTCGTACTCATCTCCTGCCTCTGCGTCCACAATAGGAACATCTGGAATGATGGGAACTAGAGACAGAAAGAAAACACAAATAAATGTTTCTTATTTGTGAGAAAGACTAAACAACCGAGTCAAGGGTGTGCCAGACTTACTGGACATGGGTCTGGCAGGCTGGGATGCCAGATTAATGGTGGCGTCTCTGAAGGGACCCCAGCCCACGCTGTTTTTAGCACGGACTTTGTACTGGTAAGTTTGACCATTTTGGAGGTTTTCAATCAACAGCATCCGTTTCTTGGGATTGTCAATCTTCACTTTCTTAGCTGCTCCCACTGGCTCTGTTTGAGGAGCAGAACATTGTTAGAGCGTTAAATAACCCATGCAGAGGTCTACCACTGTAGAAGTGCTTACTCTGTTCATCATCAATGGGTGTGTAGATGACTTCATAGGCTGTAATGTTGCCATTGGTCTCTGCAGGCTCTGCCCAGCTGACCTGAGTGACGGTTGGACTGATGACGTTAAAGGCCAGGCGTCCAGGTTCACCAGGAACTGCAGGAGGACACAGCAGGAGCAGTTTGTGAGTTTGAACTAATTTGTTTTACAGTAACTGAGGTACAACTGTTTTTTTTAATAAGTAACAAAAGTAATTTCAGGAAATTACCATCTTCCAGTGTTTGACAGGAAACCATGTCTGTATCGTAACCATCTCCTGTTGCATTATAGGCACACACTCGCATCTCATAATCACAGTAGGGGTACAAATTTGTCAGCTCGGCTTGAGGAGTCTTTACATCTAAGACTTTGGCATCTTTCTCTTGGTCACCATAGATCCAATACTTCACCTAAAACAAAGACATCAAAAGTCAAATTTACTGAGTTTCTGAACAGCAGAACATATTTGATAGAAAGCAAGCCTTGTAAAGTTGTCTTTTCTTTTGATGAACAGTATAAGCATTGGTTTGTGTCTGTGTGAACCTGGAAACTGCCCTTGGGGATAAGTAAAGTTGTCTGAATCAGAGTGAAGTAGATGTACCTTGTATCCCAGTGGGTTACCAGGTGGTGGATCCCAGTTCAGGTGGATGTTTCTGGGACCAGTTGCTTTAGCCTTTAGYTTCTCTGGGGAAAGAAGGTGTCCACCAGGGGATGTGGCTTTCTGGTTTATGAAGCCTTTCTTCTGCAACTGGGCTATTTCTGGAGATCTTGGAACTATTTGAAAAAGATTAAAATCAAGAATCAAAACCTGTCCAGTATCTCAGCAAAGGTCTCTGTTACTAGACCAGAAACCCCCAATTCAAAAAAGAAAAAACAAACTAAAATCCTGTTAGAAATGCCTCACCTCCATCTGTAACATTGACGAGGGTGGTCTTCCGTTCTCCAATCATAGCACCAGTACTGGGTTCAAACAGCTCCAGCTGAAAGGTCTCMGGTTGGATTGGTCCAGGGTGGGCTCTTGGGTCAATCACTATGTTCTTTTCAGTTTCTCCAGGACCAAACGTGAGGGGACCAGAAAGATCAAAGCGCTGAGCCTTCTTGGTGCGCCACTTCACAGTAGCAGGACTGTCTTGGTTACGAGTGCGGACCACAGGGATGGTGTAAGTTGGATCTGATGTACTGAAGTTCTGGGTGCCCTTCTTGAACGTCATCACACTTGGTTCTAGATTAAAACAAGGTTTGTAAAAAAAATTAATAAAAAGACAACCAATCAATTGGAAGTAAGGTTGTAAGGAGTTATCCAGGGCTTCTCAATCCTGGCCCTTGAGGGCTACTGTGCATGTTGTAGTGGTTTCCCTGCTCTTTCCATTTATTTAAGCTGAACTTCCATGRAAATCACTCTCCCTTCCCTCCATCCTAAGGCTTATTAGGGTKTTTCTTTGTTGGTTTGGTGTAGCTGTATTGGACTTGCACCTTCATGTGTGTGACCAAGACATCTCTCAAGCTGATTAGYCCAACAAAGACCCTAATGACCCTCAGGAGGGAAGGGAGGGAGAGTGCTGTGTTGGTGAGTTCAGCCCACACAAACACTTAAACTTACAACATTTAAAACAAATTATGTTTTCATGTAGAGGCTGAAATATTTGCACATTCTATTTCTGTGTGCACGGCCTCTGAAGAGCATCTTTAAAACAAAACAAAGTTCAGTCGCTTTGCTTGAAAATCTTTAGGAGAGCCGAATCCATCTTACCTGGCAGGTCTGCGATGGTGACKGTAGTTCTCGGGTAGCGTCCTAGTTTGGCACCTTGCCGTGGGTTACTGAGGTCCATGACAAACTGTTTGACCGGTTTGTCTTCTAACAAGGCATCCTTTTCACTCAGCTCCAGAAGACGGACAGGAACCACCTTCTGAGTCTCACCAGGACCGTAGGACAGATCTCCTTCTACATTTATATAATCCTGGGAGTAAAAATGACTGTTAACTTAGTGCTGATCARAACAACCATGTTAGAAGTGACTATCCTGAGATGGTCTGATTGTAGCACCACCCAGCTTACCTTCTTATCCTTGGCTGTCTGGTCTCGTGTACGGTAGGTGACCTGTGTGCGTCCATCCTCTATGATCTCTCTGCTGATTGGAATGTTGGCCACTCCATCCTGCCTGCTGTAGGTGTAACTGGGCTGGAGGAACGAGAAGACGCTGGTGGCTGAGAAGATGGATGAGGGGAAAATCAGTTGGTGCCATCACTGAATCACATTTCTATGCCTTGGTTCTAATGAAACAACTGAACACTTGATTTTCAATCTCAAACCACTATGAGAGACTTCTCACCATGCTCTTTGATGATGGTGATGTTGACAAAACGTTTTSCAATCTCCGCAATGCCCAGTGGCACATCCTTGGCCTCCACTTGCAGCTGTTTCTTGTCGTCATCTTCATCTTTGACAAAAAGTGGTACGTGAACATCTAAAGACTCCACGTCCTCTTGGAACTCCACGGCCCCATCAGCCTCTGCGAAGGAAAATAAGAATCATTGCATATTTTTATGGATTTGGTTAGCTGGTTTCTCAATAAAATWTTTGGAACAAAGTTTATTTTTCTTCTTCCATGGGAGGACATGTCGAAGGTGAGACCTTTGTTATTCTCTGTTCTGGATTTATGTCTGGACTTCGATCACTGGATTCTACAGTTTGGCTAGGTGGTCTCCTGGTGTTCTACAAAACAGCGTCGGTGGCTTTGCACTTTCTGGCTGACTGACCAACTTGATGGATGGCCGTATTCTATCAGAACTTAGACATTGGCCTTGAGCGAGCTGGACTCGGTCTGCAAGCGGTTTTACTGAGGGTCGCGGGCCGGCTGTGGTCCCTGAACTTTGCTGGCCAGATGGAATTTATCTTGGAGAAGCTGATAGATCGGCTCGGTGGAATTTGTCCACATTACTTGTCTGATTGGATTCACCACCTTGAGACTTCCAGCAGACATTAAGYCAGAGGGAAAATTGTTATRSTCTGCCTGTCCCTTTTGTTCCCAAAACAACTGATTACAGAATCTGGATCTCCCCGACAACGGCCTTGATCTGTTGACTAAATTCTTCGTGGCTGGATGTGTCGACAAGGCTCTGCCCCACACCTTCCCGTCCCTCCTCCCTCACCTGGCTGATCTGATTTCCAGAGCAGGCTGTAGGCCCACAGAATGAACAGTTCCATCAATATTCTGAACCATGGCTGCGCTGTACTGGGGAATAGATTCTTTGGGGCCCCTAATCTCAATTACTCCTCTGGCTAATAAATCTGCCCTATGCAGAGGCTTTTTTTTTTCATAAACACCATAGTGTGTCACAGTGTTGATATAATATGATGTTTTTGTTTTTTTCCTCATCTTCCCTTCCCTTGTGTGGTTTTTCTGTTTCCAAGAATGGCGCCACGGCAGGCAGCCTGTTACTGCAGCTCCACTGTTTTGAGCTGCAGTAATGTTCAAATTTCCCCACTGTGGGATCAATAAAATTTTATCTTATCTTATCTTATCTTACCTTATCTTACCTTTTCTTATCTTATGAAACACGTGGCTTATGCATGCTGCCATCCTGATATCAAATGAGAAACTAGCAATACTTGAAGGAATGCACATCACCTGCTGCCTTGTATGTCAAAGTTTTAAACTAAAATCTTGCACGCTTGATTAGTGTTTGGAGCGTGTGTTGGAGATCACTCAGCTGCAACCACAGTTCCAGAAAAAGTAGGAATGTGTGTAAAATGCACTTAAAACAGAATGCAACTGTTTAAATACCTCAGAAACCAACGTTTTGTTCACAATAAAACATACAAAATGCAATAACTACTAAWTTCTACAATTTTAAGGAAAGAAATGGGCATTTCAAACACATTTCTAAAAGTTGTTTATCTCTGTTTTTAGCAGCAGTTTGTAACCATCCAAGAACCGAGGAGACCAGTTGTTGGAGCTTTTGGAGAGAAATCTCTTGTCTAACGTAAAAATCGAGTTATTCTAACTGGGTCTTTTTTGTTGGATTACTTTTTTGTTTTATGATACACAAAATGTCTTAAACTGGTGAGAGGTCTAGACTGTTGGCAGGCCAGTTCAGCACTGTGCCATGTCAATCATTTACCTCTGTCTGAGGCTACAGTGTAGTAGCCTGGCATCACTTTCAGGTRACTGAAGTTTCCAGACTGAACAGTCTTCTCAGTGAGTTTAATGATATCTTGGTAAGTGCTTCTGGGAGCAGGTAAAACTGTGTCCACGATGGTGTGGTCCTGCCTGAGGGGCACAGAGGGGTCAGAGAAGTTAGTTATGTCCGGGTCAGAGGTTAGGGACAATAAACTGCAGAGCTCCATCATCTTCACCTTTTTCCTGCATTTTTCTGCATTCTGRAAAAAACAAACAACAAAAGCAGTAAATTTATGACCAATCAGATGCAGTTTTTCAGAGTTAAATAATAATGTTACCTGAACGAGGTCTGTTGCACCTTCTGTGCCCCAGGAATCTGCTTGTACACCTGGTTTAACTGGACAGAAGAACAAAGTCCTCAGTGGTACAGTTGAAACAAACACACAAATCCATGGACAAACACAAAAATCCCCCTCACGTTTTCCGCCACCTCCATGCGAAGCTGCTCAGCATCTCTTGATTCGGGGTGAGAGAAGTTCTCAGAGAACAACCTCTTGAGTCGGAGCGAGATCGGAAACTGGACTGCAAAAAGAGCAAAAGGGGTGAAACAAGTTGCAATTTCCAAAGATTTTGAAAAAAAAAAAGTGTTTTAAACAATCATAAACTTACTCATCTCATTAGGGTTGGGTTTMATCAGAGCTTGGGGGTGATTGGGGGGGCGGTGAACGTTATCTGTGACTCTCCAGCGAACTACGTCGGTTCCTTTTGGTGGGCCCGTCCTCACCATTGGTGTGTCCAAATGGTCTGAGGTGAGCAGAGACTGACGGAGCAAATACTCGTCTTCCTTAAAGCCAACCATGCGCCCTGAAGAAACAAGACAAAGAGTGTCTACATGAGTCCAGCTGGGATTGTTACATTTACACTGCAGACAGCTTACCTCTCCCACAACAAGGCAGCAGGGCCAGACAACTCTGCAACAAGTTAGAGACAAAAGTCTTTAATTTAACTGTGACTTTAATATTTCAYTGTTTCCTGGGTTCAAACTGAATGTTTGTACCTGCAAACAGGCTTTGCAGCAGGCACAGTACTTCCAGCAGCACAGCAACAGCAGAGCCAACAACAGCAGGAGGAAAAGGAAGAGTGGCAGCAACCAGAGAAGACCGGCACCTGGACAGTCTTACCAGGGAAAACACATATCACTTAGGTGTGTTTCAACTCATAGATTAACACTTTAATCATCTCTGATAACAGATTAACACTTTAATCATCTCTGATAACAGATTAACAC
>NW_013953328.1:90150-94810 GCF_001266775.1 Austrofundulus limnaeus
GTCCCAACATGTCGTACATATATATATATATATATATATACAGTATGTATGTACAGTCCCAACATGTCGTACCATTGCAGAGGAAGCCAGCGAAGCGTTGACACTGGGTCTTGTCGTACTGACAGTAGGGTCCTTCAAACTGGTCTGGGTTGTAGCAAACACAGGTTCCACAGGCCAGACAGTCTCCACGGCCCGAGCAAGGTTCTGTCATACCAGGTCCAATGCACTGGTTTGTGTCCAGAGCTGAGGCACTGGCTGAGCAGTTACAAAAGGTTCCCAGCCTGAGGGAGGCATCAACACAAAACACACACTTTAGCACGTTGTGAGGCTGAACTGGCAGCAGGTTTTAKTAAAGTTCATCATGAAGTCTCACCATCCAGCGTCACACTGACACCTGCCACACACCAGGGCTCCGTGGCCGTGGCATCGGGCTGCGTTAGGGACAGACGTCTGCAGGACAGATAACATGTTCACAGGCTGCCTTCATGAAACATCTCTGTGCTGCAGCTTCAGTGTGTTGGTCTGACCTTCTCACAGTCACAGGTTGGACATAAAACTGAGGCCTGCACGTTCACAGCACTGCTGAAGGTTGATGGTTTGACTCTGATCGTGCCGTCCCTCTCACCAGAKTTTATGTCACACACAGGCTCTTTGTTGATGATTCGCTGGGCTTTGAGACGCATCCTGAATTTCCCCTGAAGAGTACACACACACACACAGACACACACACAGACACACAATCACAGTTTAGTCTTCTTGACACGTTACACTGACTCACACTGATTCATGGAGACAGTATCTGACTTTGTCACACCGAACCCTGAACAGCAGGTTAGTTTGTAAAACGTCTGACAACCTCACTCTCTTCCCACGAGCTGCAGGACCTTTCATCTGTGTCTCACAGGTTCATCCAGAAATACTTGCCAAGTTACTGCAGTCGACTAAAACCTGCCTTCCTCTCAAACTAGTTCCCACAAAGCAAAAATGTGAATACTGTAGGAAAACTGTGATTAATTACCAGCAGGGGACGATGTATATATGTTTATAAATATGCACATGTGTTTAAGAGTCGGACTTTCAGAGTTCCTAGTAGGAAATTCTACTTAAACTCCAGCTGAAGTATTATGACACAGGGTAAATGTATCTGTGAAACAAAATGACTGATATTAGTCTTTTAACAGCACAATGCGGTGTTTTTGTGTTGCTTTAATCTTACAATCTCTCCAGGCTTGACGTTAAAGTTGCCATACTGTGAAACTTCCCCGCTGGTTTTCAAGAACTGAGCCTCGAAAGCCTTGGGCTTGTTCTCTGCTCGGATGCTCATCTTRGATCGAATACTCTGAAAGCAACAAGAGGAGATCAGCCTTCAGAGGTTTACTTGTCTTCTCACTGAACCAAGTGCCAACAAGTGCTGGTGCCCACCTCGAAGGCAGTCTCCATGACGTCCAGGATGTTGGACGAGTCTTCTTGAAGCAGACCCACCTCAGCGATGGGGAAATACTCTTTCAGCATCTGCAGACGTGATGAATTATTCATACTTTAAATAAAGAGTCATGTTTTTCCAGTGCAACAGGAGGGATGCTCGTCTGCTCACACTGTAATGGATGAAGGAGTGGTTGGTGATGGCGAAGATGGGGATGATGTTATTGTTGCCCAACACACGGACTAGCGTGGGGATTGAGGGGTAATCTTGTTTCGTAGCTTCGGTGTATTTGCCCTCATCATCCAGGTGGCAGAGCTCATCGTTACGCTTCAGGATCCCTGACAGCACGTTCATGCCGTCAGACTCGTAGTGAAAATCTGACTCGGTGGAGAAAACCAGGAGGTGTGTGCTGTGCTCGCGCCACCCGATTTTATCCTGGAGTGAAGACACAAAACCAGACAGAAAGGGCAGCATCAGAAACAGCAAGACTCAACTGGTTTTATCATGAAGGGKTTCCCTCCAGTTCCATTTAAAAGCTGCTGGAGCCGACACAGCTCAAGATCCTGAAGCCATTTCTCAGAAAAAGGTCATAAGTTGAAAACTATAATCCAGTTTGTGTGGTGTTTTTATCAGAAGTGTTGCTTTATCAGAATGAACACTGGTTCAGTTTGCTGACCTTACACACAGCTGCCTGTAAGATGGCATCAAATCCTCCTTCAGGAGCATCCAGGTTGCCAGATATGTTCTCCCTCTGCAGCTTGTTGATGAAGGAGCCGATGTCACTTGTTAGTTTGATGACGTTTTGAAAAGAGAAGGGAGGGTCGCTGTTGGGCCACGGCTTCTTCAGTCTAAGAGTGGAGGGAGAAGAGAAAAAGAAAATAAAAAATAAAGAACAACAACATCTGCAACCAACGGAAACAAGAAAGGCCAACCTTTCTTTAGGGTTAGGGTTTTACAAATCAAAACTTAACGAGAAGCTTTGGGTCTACAGGTTCTGAAATTATTTAAATCTGACCACAAATGTGCAAAACTGCTGAGCCTGCGAGGGGACATGGGGAACTTTTCTCTTTTCTGTTCCCTCGCAAAATCACTGTAGTGCCTGCCGGTTTATTAACAAACTCACATGTTCACCATTAGTGAGTTAGTGATATTTTAACAGTGCAGCCACGCAACATCAATGTCAAATTCACGAACTTGTGGCGACACTTCCTGTTTTGGTAACCGGATATTTCAAAATAAAAGTCTGACTGAATTAAGTTCAAATACAAAACAATCTTTTCAATTCAATTCAATTCAAAAATACTTTGCTGATCCCAGAGGGAAATTAGGTTTTGCGTGGGAACGCAAAAGAAAAAAACTCCCCCCGTCCCTCGTGGGCTCCGCACAAAACAGATCTGTCATTATTTATGAACCCAAAGCTGTTGAAAACTAAAACAAATCCACCTCAGCAGAACGTTGTGAGTCCTGACAGCAGAACTTCAGTGATGTCTGCACACTTTTGTTTCTCCATGACTCTGTTTTCCTCCCAAACACCAGCGTTTTAATCAGATTAGGTTCTGGACTTTGACAGGATAATCACAACACAGTGTTGTTTTGTTGTTTTTCAGACATTATGTTGTAGATTAACTGTTTGGGAACGTTGTTGTGTTGCATCATGACCCAGGTGGTTCATGCTTCGGCTGTCAGACAAAAGGCCTCACGTCTGACTGGATTTTATTTTGTCTACAGAGGAGTTCATGATAACCAAGTCCTGAGGCTGCAGAACMAGCCCGTACCATCACTCCTCCAGTACCATGCTTGACAGATGAAGGAGTAGTTGTAGTTTATTTGCGTTATGGAAAACCATCTTTATTTTGGTCTCATCTGCCATCTGAACACTTACAGTTCAATCAGATGAAACTTTACAAGCCAAAGTAATGCTGTCATGTTGTTTGTAGAGAAGAAGCTTCACTCTGGCTCCGGTTCTGAAAGAACTATGTTTAGTCTTTGTGTGTCCAGTCATGAACTTTAACCTTTAATCTGGTAACAGGTCCATGCAGTCTGACATGGACCTGTGGTATTTCAGGTCATTTTTCTGAACATTGCACCGTCTAATGCTGGGAAGAATTTACTGAAACRTTCATTCCTGGGATGAAGAATGTCTGAAATAACATCCACTTGTCAGAACTCTTCACTTGGTAACAAGTGTTGCTGCTCCAAGGTCATYACTGATGTCATTCCATCTTAGCCTCGGGTTAACTCCAGAGAAACAAAGCAACACAACTCCTGCTTTTACACATGTGATCACACTGATAGTGATCAGTTAATCAGTACATTTGATCAGCAGATCTAATCTGACAGTGAACTTCTTCTATCCTAACAAACCAGTATGGATGGATTTGTTTTTCCCATTGTGTGACATGGTGGAATCTGTTGTGTGTTTTCTTCCCTCGAGGTTAAACTTGAATTTTTCAGAACCTGGTAAAGACCAAAGCCTTCTCTTATGTCCTGATAAGTACAACTCTGAGTTTGACAGAATAGTGTTTATTTGTTTAGGATTGTGTGTCTTACTTGGACGGTCTCATGTCAGTCTGGGGCTCGATAACTTTGTCTACAAACTTTCCAAACCCAATGGTGGGATCATTGGACATCTTCTGGACCAGAGTAGCTRCAGAAAGACATTCACCATGAGTACTGGAGCTTCTTTCACAGGAATCCCATCACCGTTCTGAAGGTGCTCACCCAGGTCGTTGCCCATTCTCTTTAAATTGTCCAGATCGTCTTTCATGGAGTTTGAGAAGTCCATGAGAATATAAAGATCCAACGGGCCTTTGGTTGGAGCAAACACCTCCACATCCATGTATCTTTCCTCCCCAGGCAGAAAGGTCATGCTGACCAGCTGTGGCGACACCTGAGCCTGCTGAAGCTTCGTGTTGATTCTTTGGTTCTTTGGAACAAGAGAGAAAAGGAAGAGTCCARTTATTGGATTGAAAACCTTTAAAGACGTTGTTTTAGAAGAAGGAAAGGAAGTAAAAGTGTTAAAAACATACTGCATCCACACTCCAACTGCTTTTAGCTGTGATGACAGCTGCCTCACTGCAGCCGTGGGCCAGGATGTTCTTATAGAAGTCACAACGAGGACCGTTAAATGCCTGCGTGAACACACACTTTAATTAAACTTCAGAATAAAACAAAATGTTTCAGATTTGAAAAAAAAAAGATAAAATGTAGGGCTGCAACGATACGGAAAATTCACGA
>NW_013953328.1:95402-96478 GCF_001266775.1 Austrofundulus limnaeus
TCAGACGAGGCTACGCAACGCGTGATTACGTCAGACGAGGCTACGCAACGCGTGATTACGTCAGACGAGGCTAAGCAACGCGTGATTACGTCACACGAGAATACGCAACGTATGATTATGTCAGACGAGGCTACGCAAAGCGTGATTACGTCAGACGAGGCTACGCAACGCGTGATTACGTCAGACGAGGCTACGCAACGTGTGATTACATCAGACGAGGCTACGCAAAGCGTGATTACGTCAGACGAGGCTACGCAACGCGTGATTACGTCAGACGAGGCTACGCAACGTGTGATTACGTCAGACGAGGCTACGCAAAGCGTGATTACGTCAGACGAGGCTACGCAACGCGTGATTACGTCAGACGAGGCTACGCCACGCGTGATTACGTCAGACGAGGCTATGCCACGTGTGATTACGTCAGGAGAGGCTACGCAACGCGTGATTACATCAGACGAGGCTACGCCACGCGTGATTACGTCAGACGAGGCTACGCAAAGCGTGATTACGTCAGAAGAGGCTACGCAACGCGTGATTACGTCAGACGAGGCTACGCAACGTGTGATTACGTCAGACGAGGCTACGCAAAGCGTGATTACGTCAGAAGAGGCTACGCAACGCGTGATTACGTCAGACGAGGCTAAGCCACGCGTGATTACGTCAGACGAGGCTACGCCATGCGTGAAAACTTGACGTGACTTTTCAAAATTCACAAAAAATTAAATAAATAAAAATTCAAATCTAGATTGTTCCCATCTAGTTTCCCTCTCGACTGTTTGATGCGAATAAACGAGGCTACGCAATGTGTGATTACATCAGACGTGACTACACAACGCGTGATTACGTCAGACGAGGCTACGCAACGCGTGATTACGTCAGACGAGGCTACACAACGCGTGATTACGTCAGACGAGGCTACGCAAAGCGTGATTACGTCAGAAGAGGCTACGCAACGCGTGATTACGTCAGACGAGGCTACACAAAGCGTGATTACGTCAGAAGAGGCTACGCAACGCGTGATTACGTCAGACGAGGCTACACAAAGCGTGATTACGTCAGAAGAGGCTACGCAACGC
>NW_013953328.1:98243-99618 GCF_001266775.1 Austrofundulus limnaeus
TAATTATTCTATCTGTTCAGCTAGTACAGGCTATGTTTAACGCTGCCAGGAGACGTAGGGAAATAAACGCAATGTTAAACTACGTAGCAGAAAGGCACGTGCAACTACGCAGGGCCATGTTTTGCGCGTTTATGATAACATCCGGGACGAGGCAGGAAAGYGGAAACAGCTGAACGTCACKTGAGKTAAATATGCGCTACGTCAGAATTTATTCGGCAAACGTGTTTCGATCTCTCGTTTTGCGCATTAACCACTTTGCAAATCATCCAAAAACCACCTCAAGCGAGCGTAAAAACTTTTTAGTGAATTGAGGATTTTTTTTGAATTTTGCTGTTTACATCTGATTTTTTTTCTCGCATTTTTAATGCAACACTTCTAAATGCTCATCAAAAAGCCTTGATGGAAAACACCGTTACTGTTGGGGGGGACATTTTTGTTAGCTGGCTCTTAGCCCCCATGGGCCCCCCGTGGTCCCCCTTGGCAGTGCCCAGCTGAACAAAAGGTGAAAAATACTTCCTGATTTCCTCCTTTTTATCTGAGTGACACACGAGTATCTAATTCAATTTAAGACCTACACTGTGAGGTAAACAGAAAAGCTGTATACAGTATGTCACAGCTCGTATAGTATTTATGTAGAGAGGACAGAGTGATGTTACTCTCACCTCTTCAGGACAGTAGGCACATCCTACTCCTGCCTGCAGACACTCTGAGCAGGACTTGGCCCGGGAGGCGAAGCAGTAGTTCACTGATGGGGTCCAATGACAGAGGAAGGATCAAAATCACAAACAGACACAATGAAACAAACACACCCATGAGATGCTGCTTCTCAACAGTCAGGCTCCAGAAAATATGATGTATTGAGATAAATATTCATAATGACAGATATTGTGCTAACAGCCTGGAAGAGATGAGTCAGATTAAGAAGGCTAACAGAGCTAAACTTGACCAAATGTGACAAAAAAAAACAGTTATTCAATCAACACACTTTTAAATGGTTTTAGTAAAAATAAAATCTGCATATGTTGTTCATTTTAATGGTCTGAATCAAAGTCAGTTTTACAAAACTTTACCAAACAAATGTAGTAAGTGGTCATTGTATTTATTGTGTGTAGAAATACTTAATTGTGGAATTCACCTTCAGCATAACAGCAGGACAAAAGGATGGCTAGAAGTCCCACCAAAAGATTTAATTTCCATCTCTCCATCTCTCTCCTGCAACAAAACCCAAAAATACACATTTTACAGAAATAATAACATTTAAACCATCAGTGACTGAATCATGATAGCACTCAGACATCCCATGGTCTTATAACACAGGAGCAACTTAAACATCATACAATTACACATCACACACACACACACACACACACACACA
>NW_013953328.1:100075-103494 GCF_001266775.1 Austrofundulus limnaeus
CAACAACAACAACAACAACAACAACAACAACAACAACAACAACAACAACAACAACAATAATAATTAATATTTCAACATGTTCACTGCATACCCAGTAATAGTTTAGGATGAAACTTGTCTCTACTGATAAAGGCTAACCATCTTACCAACAGGGCAGGTTTGTTTAATGGAAACCTAAAAATATACAAATATGTGATATTATTTTACACTGTGTAAAATAAACCAGAGGACAAATCAGCTTGTAATATTTAATGATTTGTGCTAAATTGTAGCATGATTCAGCAGAGCGCTACATTTTGTACATTAACATGTGCTACAGAAGCTAGTATCTGCTCAGTAATTAGAAAGTGATTACATTTGCTTTATTAGATAATTTGAAGTTAAACTGTAACAATAGTAGTTTCAGTTTTGGTCTGATTAAATCCACAATAAGGTAAATAMATAACACACACACAGCTTTCGGCCAGTTTTATGTTTTAGATAGCTTATATACACTCTAAAATATTAATAATAATTTATTTTATATTATTAGTAGTAGTTTTTTATGATTTCCATATCATCAGTCTGTTTTATTTATTTTTTATGTTGCCATCATGTACAGTAATGGCATCCAAACTCTTGCCCGCTCTGCTTAGCGACGTAGCTTGTGCAGTAGATCACATGGTCACATGGTTAAAACACACCCCAGTATGTACCTACATGAGGCCACCATGGACAAGCGCCCCCTGGTGGCTGGCTGTAGTTACAAATGTAAGTCCCGCCCCTTTATGGAAACAAATGGTACATTTGTCTGAGTAAAGGACAAAAATACATTTCAAATAACGTTTTAACCACACTGTGCCCGTCACACCCTGACAGTACTCCTAATAAAACAGGCTGACAGAACAGAAGAAAGTRATCTTCTAACAAGYAGTTACTGTGTGAAAACTACAAGCTGTATGTAAGAACATTCTCGAATTGTTAGCAAATGAAGACTCAGAGTTAAAATTTTATGAGTGTACAGTGATTTTTGTACAATGAGATGCACCACTTTGATGATTTAGGTTTAAATTTAACAGAAGTCAATCATCAATCTATGACCTACGATCCTATAGGTCGTGGATCGATGTTTGACTTTGTAGTCATGTCATCTGATTTTCAGCCATATTTTTGGACACTCGGGTGAAGATAAGAGCTGAGCTGTCAACCRATCACCACCTGGTAGTGAGGACACCTGATAGAACAACCAATCAGAAATACCTATGAGAGAACTTTAACCATCCAAGCTAAAGCCAAGGGAGGGGACACTGAGTTTGAATGGGCCATGTTCTGTGTCTCAGTTGTCAAGGCAGCTGCCTGGAGGTGTTGCTGCTTCTCACGGTGGCCATCCTTGAACGTGGATGACAATGGAGGGTAAGGGAGGCTGTCAAGCTGAAAAAGGAGTCCTATCAGGCCTTTGTGGCTGGTAGGACACCGGAAGCGGCTGAGGAGTACCAACAGGACAAGCGGGCCACAGCCCTGGTCATTTCTGAGGATAAAGCTCAGATGTGGGAGAAGTTCGGTGAGGCCTTGGTGACATCCACCTTGATATCCTCAAGCCTCTGGATGTTGTGGGGCTGTCTTGGTTGACACACCTTTGCAACATCATGTGGACATCGGGAACAGTGCCACTGGATTGGCAGACCGGGGTGGTGGTTCCCTGCTCAAGAAGGGGGACCTGAGGGTGGGCTCCAGTTACAGGGTCCTCACTCTCCCTAGCCTCCCAGTAAGGTTCATCCAGGGGTGCTGGAGAAGAGAGTCCAATCAATTCAGGAGGAAAAATGTGAGTTCTGTCCTAGCCGTGGAACACAGGACAAACTCTTTACCCTCACCAGGGTTTACCCATCCAATTATCATATATTTTTGTTCAGTGACCTCAGGATTCCATCACTGTAATTTGCAGATGATGTGGTCCTGTTGGTGTGCCGTGATCTTCAGCTCTTACTGGTGCRGTGTGCAGCCGAGTGTGAAGYGGCTGGAATGAGGATCAGCATCCCCAAATCTGAGTCCATGGTCCTCAGTTGGAAAAGGGTGGATTGCTCTCTCTGGGTTGGGGATGAGGTTCTTCCTGTGGAGGAGTTCAAGGACCTTAAGGTTTTGTTCATAAGTGAGGGAAGAATGGAGCAGAGATTGACRAATTGGTGTGGCTTCTGCAGCATTGTGGACTCTGTACTTCTCTGTTGTGTTGAAGAAGGAGCTGACCTGCAAGAYGAAGGTCTCTGATTACCRGCCRGTCTACGTTCCACTTAKCTATGGTCATGAAGTTTGGGTAGAGACTGAAAGATTGTGGATGCAGGAGGTCCAAATGAGTTCTCTCCACAAGGTATCTAGAGTCTCCCTTAGAGATAGGGTGAGAAGTTCAGTCATCCAGGAGGGACTCACAGCACAGCCGCTGCTCCTCCACATCGAGAGTCACCAACTGAGGTGGTTCATCTGGTTAGGATACCTCCTGGATGTCTCCTTAGGGAGGYGCTTCAAGCATGTCCAACTGGGAGGAGACTCTGAAGAAGATGGGAACACCTTGGAGTCCTCCCAGAAKAACTGGAAGAGGTGGCTGGAGAAGAGAGGTCTGGACCTCCCTGCTCAAGCTGCTGCCCCCGTGATCCATGTTTGGAACAAGTGGTAGATAATGGATGGATGAAAGCTTTGACAGTGCAAAATTTAGAATGTGACATTATTACACTCCAAGTATAACAATCATTTATCCAAACATCAAGAAACTTAAACTGATCTTTGATAAAATGTTAAATATATTAAAATGACAGTTTGTTTATATAAACTCTGAATGATGTTTCTATAAAAAGCTCCACACAGGGACGAGTCTTCTCACTCTTTTCACTAAAATCCAACTGTTCTCTTGTTTTAGGGCAATTCTTTTTCACATATTTGCAGATTTTGTTTACACTGCACAATGTGCAGAAAAGTCACATCGCTCTATCCTGGATGGAGTCACTTGTTTTTACACGTTGAGTGTTTTCCAAAGTGTAGGAAATGGGAAGCAAAAATTGTGTGGAAACAGAAAAACTAAGCAGCAAATACTCAAAGTTAAAAAATGCAACTCTTGCAAATTTTATGATTTGATTAAAATTATATATTTTATATAATTAAAAGTAAAATAAATGGATCCTGTTCCTGGGTGAACACATTATCAGGTGGCAACATGTTCACAATATGTCTTCCTTCCAGTTTGAACCTGGTGTTGGTGGTTCTGTTTCGTTCCAGTTGAGGCAGGATCCAACAAGACGGAGGATCCATGATGGGTGGGATCCATGATGGGTGGGGTCCATGATGGGTGGGGTCCATGATGGGTGGGGTCCATGATGGGTGGGATCCATGATGGGTGGGGTCCATGATGGGTGGGGTCCATGATGGGTGGGATCCATGACGGGTGGGATCCATGA
>NW_013953328.1:104363-105951 GCF_001266775.1 Austrofundulus limnaeus
GGTTTGATTTTTATGTTTTGATGTTGAATTCACTTTTTTGACGACACATTTGGGGGTACTGTTTTTTTATGTTGGGGTTGGGCTTATAGTCCGGTGCGGCTTATAGTCCGAAAAATATGGTAAATAAAATGCAGTTTTTCTGTGTTCAACATTATTCAGTTTAAAATGAACAAACACATGATAATTGGAATGTCCTCTTGAGACAGTGAACAACTCTTTGTGATGTCTTCCTGTGTGTCCTGGTGCAGCTGGAGAAGCACACAGTGCAGTATGTAAGCATGGTCAGCAGCTCCTCCTCACCACTGTACAGGTGCTGCAGCTGCCCCTGAGCTCTGTGTCCAGGTACACGCTCCACACAGAAAGCAGCACATACACCACTCACATCATACTCAGTTATACGTGTGTTAAAACACGGTGCGTTTAAGCGTCCTGTTGTTTTTGGGAGCTCCAGGTAAAGTCTCAAAGATCTTAACGAGTCTGTCACGGGTCTATTGCTGCTTCGCTCTGAGGTACAGAGGCGGGGGAGTTTCAGCCCCCACCCCTTACACTGCAAAAACTGTCCACCTAACCAAGTTTTAAACTCTTATATCAGCCAAAAAGTCTTTTTGATCTTGTTTTCAGCCTGATTTACTAAACAAGAACTGATTGTGTAAGAATAATCATCTTGTTTTCAGAATGTGTAAGATTATTTGTCTTGTTAGTCTGAAAATTTGRCTCTAATTAAGTCAAACATTTCTGCCAGTGGAGTAAGAACATTTTACTTGGTAAGATTCTTGAAATAAGAAAAAATTGACTCAAATCAAGTATTTAAGTATTTCATGATCACAAGCAGGAGCTGATCTGCAGCAGCATGTCTATAAAGAAACACTAAGGTCATGCAGAGGTTGATTCCAGACCTCAGCCTGACCGACATGCTCCACTGGGATATTTTTTAAATTGTACACAAACAAAAACAAATATATTTSATGTAAAACAACATTATAAAGAAGTGTGTGATCTCCATATAGAAACAGCTGCTTTAAATGAGTGTTGCTGAAGGTGGCTCTGCTGGTGTACACTTTATTTTTACACTTTATAGATGTAGTCAAATACAGGATTACAGGGTTTAATTTATCATGTTGAATTCTTCATTTGTTCATGTTTACAGAATGTTAATATTCAATGTGGACTTTATCACTTAGAAGTGACAACAAAAACCAAATTACTTTCAGACAAATATCACTTACTGTCRATTACATGATCAGATGTACTGATAAAATAAGCTAATATAATAAAAATGATTAGATTAATGTGGGTTATCATTGTAAAGTTATACTGTACAAATACTGTAGTGTCCTGATGCAGCTCAGTAATCCAGGAAGAATAAATAAATAAAATYAAATTCAATAAAACATTAAGTTGTTCCTCTGGATAGGTTCTTTTTTAATGAAACGTTTCATCTCTCCTCTAAGACTTCTTCTGACAGGTTCCTACCCTCATCTATGGTCAGGAGCTTTGGGTAGTGACTGAAAGAAGGAGATCACAGATCCAAGCAGCTGAAATGGGTTTCCTCCTCAGGGTGTCTGGGCTCTCCCTTAGAGATAGGCTG
>NW_013953328.1:106651-107768 GCF_001266775.1 Austrofundulus limnaeus
ACTCTTTTCCAGCTCAAGACCATGGTCTGGGATTTGGAGGAACTGATCCTCATCCCATCTGTGAACCACTGCAGTGAGAGCTGGAGATCAGGATCAGATGAAGCCAAYAGGACCACATCATCCACAAAAAGCAGAGATGTGATCCTAAGGTCACCAGAAAGAATCCCCTCAACACCTTGGCTGCTCCTAGAAACAGAATCGGTGACAAAGGACAACCTTGGTGGAGTCCAACTCTCACTGGAAACGAGTCCAACTTACTACTGGTAATGTGGACCAAGCTCTGGCACCGGTCCTACAGGGACCTAACAGCCCGTATCAATGGGCCTGGTACCCCATAGTCCCAGAGTACCCCCCACAGGACATGGTTGAAAGCACTTTCCAAGTCCCACACGTGGTGAGCCCATGGGAAGGGGGATCCAGGTCTCCTCTTTGGGCTGTCCCTACTGTAAGTTAGCAACCAAAAACATCCAATCRTCACCATCAGAAAAGTTCCTAAGCAGTGATTGTAAAATGTTGCTGATGTGAGGCACACACTGAGTCCCAAATCTGCAAGTGTTTTTGACTTGTTCTGATTAAAAATAACTGGAATTAGAAAGTAAAACAACCTGGTATTGATTATTAATTATGTTGAGAAAATAAATGAACAGTTAGGTGTTYTTTAAAAACAAACCTGCCAGCCAATTCAAAAATAAGATCAACTTTAAACGTTAATCATCATTTTTATAAAAACCCAGTGATAAAGAAGTTTTGAAGTGTAGAAGGGAACTGGACGGACTCAGAGCTGTGTTTGGAGCAGACTCTAAGCTGTGGTCTCAGATGAAAGCAGCTCTTYTCTCTGGACTGGACATACCACACTGCAGTTGTGGGCCTAGCAACCAGATCTGCTGGAATACAAAGGGTCAGTCTCTCTCTCTCCAGGGGAACAGAACTTCTTTAGAAACAAAGCCTCCCTCCTGTCTGAAGAGCTCGTCTGACACAAACAGCAAAGCCTTTCTGAACGACCTTTTCACAGGCTGCAGACAAGACCCACCAGTTTTCTGATCCCAACRAGGGCTTTGTGTGAGAGAATGAAGTCGGGCTCTTTACAACGTTATACAGTTCATGCATTACTTACAAG
>NW_013953328.1:108835-111283 GCF_001266775.1 Austrofundulus limnaeus
GTGCTGTCCAATCAGCTCACTGTTTTTTACAGAAGCCCTGTGAAAGCATCACAGCTTTACCGATCTCAGAGTGTTAAAAAAATTAATTCCTGTATCCACATCGTGATCCAGAACATCACCAAAATTTAAAGGTGTGTTCCTTGGCCCAGTACACACATGTCTGTACACAAGTTTTTGAGTAATGTTGTCCACAGACAGAACGACAGACAGACAGACATACGAGACCGAAAACATTACCTCGCCCTTGGCGGAGGTAAAAATGATGTCTCATGCTCTCTGAACCACTCGTTCACAATTCCAGCCCGATTAATCCTGGCATTGTCATCTTGGAATATAGCCGTGCCATCAGTGAAGAAACAATCCAGAGATGGAATAACCTGGTCATTCAGTACATTCAGGTCAGATGATCTCATTCTTTGAGCACAGGCTGTTGCTGAACCTGGACCTGACCACATGCAGCAGCCACATCATAGACCTGAGTTAAATTCAGGTGGAGACATATTTTTGGCCAGGCAGTGTATAAAAATAATGATGCAACATCTTTCCACAAGATTTTGTAACAAAAAAATATAAAATGTAAAACATGYGGAGCTATAGGGTGACCAAGGATGGCCTAGCCCACCATAGATTATTTTTTGGCCACCCCACAAGCCACCTCAAGCATTTGAGTAAACTATCATTTTAAGCTATATAAAAACTAGAAAGCAYAGTTAACTTAAATGACCAGKCTGAYTGGTGTACATACTATATGGTGGTGGCCATCTTGAATTTTCAGAGTACTTTATTGGTCCCAGAGGGAAATTGCAGTTATTACAACTGCAACCGTGCAGGTAAAATAATTAGGGAATAAAAGATAAGCACAGTAGGATAAAGTACAAACACGCTGGACAAAAATGATATAAGATGATAAAGAGATGATGTTATGAGATATTGCATGTTTGAGTAAAGTATCCTAGATTTTGATGTAGCAACCCAAGTTTTGATAATAACCTTGATGCAGCAACAAATCTTATTGTTTATTTTCAAGTTATCCATCTCACAAAGCAGATTGACTGACTGGCTGGCTGGCTGGCTGGCTGGCTGGCTGGCTGGCTGGCTGACTGACTGACTGACTGACTGACTGACTGACTGACTGACTGACTGACTGACTGACTGACTGACTGACTGACTGACTGACTGAATCCCCTCTTCGCTCAGCTACAGAGAACAAAAACTAAACTAATTTAGTTTTTGTGTATCTCTATAAAAATCCAATATAAATAATATATTTTTAGAATTTGGTAAGTTTTCTAATGTTTTAGTACAATATAATATGAAGTGATAAAACCCATTAACTTAGTTTAATTATGACCCACCCATTATGAGTTTATAATGATAGTTTGTTGGTAGGATGTTTCCTAAACGTCTTGCACGTTGAACTGAAATCATTGTGGAAAGCCGAGTCCAGACAGGTTGTGCTGGGTGTGGTTCATGTATACACACTGACAGGGGCTGTGCAGTGACACAACCACATATTACTGTCTACATTCCAGAAACATTTCCTGACCGAGCCTTTTCATTTTTATTTTTATTAAGTGTGACCTGTTAATCCAAGTTTAAAAATCAAAAACAACTGCAGAGTTGGTATAAAAGTACTCTGCTTACAACACCTTATRGTTTCCTTGTTGCTCTGCTCCAGCACACCTGATTCAGTGATTRRATTACYTCATGTTCTGAGGAAGCCTGGTAATCATACTTTCATTTAAAYCAAGTGTGYTGGTGCAGAGAAACCTCTAGTTTCAATACAATTTGCCCAGTGATTCACAAGATATTTTGCTGACAAAGGACAACATAAATGCCTTTTGGTAAAGTGCTTCTGTCTCTGCAGTTCTGATAGTCAGTTAGGCCAGGCTGCACCCTGATGCAGTGTCATAATGAAAACCATGTGCAACTCAAAACAGCAACGATATGTTTTTTTTTCTTTTATTTTTAGTATCAGTCTGACTCTGTGAGGTATGTGTGAAAACAGACCTGTGGATGCTGCTCCTGACAGGAGGCAGATGTGCAGTTTAGTCCAGCTGCTGCACAGATGCTTTCTGTAGGAGCTGAGTGACTGACCGTCAGTTTAAACACCAACAAACTCTCAGGATCAAATCGATGCTCGCACTCCACGAAGTCAGAAAAACAAGCGGTTTGATTTCTGTTGAAAAACATAAAGGTTTGGTAAAAAGAGACAGAAACAAGTGAACATGTGGGCGGGACCAAGCACTGATGCAAAACTGAGACTCAAAACACGATTAGTGGAGTTAGTTAGTGACAAAAAACAACAAATCCAACTGAACATTTTCTTAACCTCACTATCAATCTGTGTGTACAAGAGTAAAACATGTTTCACATACTGCTGACAAATGTCTTCACATTGAATTGTGAAGTTGACTTTGACAGAATTTGTTGTTTTATTTAATGTTT
>NW_013953328.1:114160-118479 GCF_001266775.1 Austrofundulus limnaeus
TGACCATCAGTGTGTGACCATCAGTGTGTGACCATCAGTGTGTGACCATCAGTGTGTGACCATCAATGTGTGACCTTACTCACAGGGTTCTGCAGCAGCAGCAGCTGACTGCCTGTAATCACACACCTGACTGCAGCTGTTCCTGCCACATGTGGCACAACCGGTAGGTTTAGGGCTAATTACTTTTTTATATAGGGCCACATACTGTAGGTATGACTGGCTTTTTTTTCTTAATAAAATGAAGTAATTAAAAACTGAGTTTTGTTGTTTTTATCGTTGTCTGATAATATAATTTGTGGTTTCTGACAGCTGCCTTCGACACAGTGGACCATCAGATACCTCTGTCTCACCTACAGAACTGGGTGGGCTTTAAGGGTTCTGCTCTACAGTGGTTTGGATCCTATMTATCAGAGAGGAGCTTTTGTGAGYGTGTCGGTGCAGTTCAGTCCTCTGTAGCGCCTCTCACATGTGGAGTACCTCAGGGCTCTATACTTGGCCCTCTTCTTTTTTCCATTTATTTACTCCCACTAGGATCTATTCTCTGGAAACGGTGTCCCATTCCATTTTTATGCTGATGATACCCAAATTTATTTTCCAGTGAAACAGGAAAATCAATATTCTGTGAACCAACTCCTGGAACGTCTGGCAGAAGTCAGAGCATGGATGTCACTGATTTCTTATATTTTAATGAACAAAAGACAGACGTTGTGTTGTTTCAGTCCAGTGACAGCTCTAAAGTCCAACTTGATCTTGGTCCTTTAGCACAACATCTGACCCAGACAGGAACTAASCTGGGTGTTAAACTGGACACTGATTTTAAACTAGATGTTCAGATTAAATCTGTGATCAAGTCCAGCTTTTATCACCTGAGACAACTGGCCGAGGTCAAGCCATTTCTTTCWCMTCATCATTTTCAGATCTTGATCCATGCTTTTATCACAACTCGCTTAGACTTCTGCACTTTATGTCGGGCTGAGCCAGTCGTTACTGACTGGACTTCAGCTGGTTCAGAACGCTGCCGCTCACCTTTTAACTGGTACCAGAACACAAGACCACATCACTCCTGTTTTACAATCACTACAGTGGCTCCCAGTTCACTTCCAGATTACTTTTAAAGTTTTACTGTTTGCTTTTAAATGTCTTCATGGTCTTGCCCCAATGTTTCTATGTGCCCTGCTCCAACCTGACACTGCCTCTCGTGCCCTCAGGTCAGCACATCACTTCCTGTTGGTCATCCAAATGTAAGAGGAGGCTGAGAGGTGATCGAGCATTTTCAGTCGCTGCACCTGAACTGTGATATGAGCTGCCTTACAGACAGGCCGACTCACTTCCTGTTTTTAAATCTGCTCTTAACACATTTTTACTTCTTGGCTTTTAACTCAGTTTGAGATGTTGGTTTTAATGTTTTTGTTTTTAGATACTGGCTCATTTTACTTAGTTTATTGTTTTATGTGTTTTTAATCATGTACAGCACTTTGGCCAACGGGGTTGTTTTAAAGCTCTTTACAAATAAAGTTGTATTATTGTATTGTACAATTTGTTTAAGGATGTGAAACATTTAAATGTGACAAAAAAGCAGAAATGGAAGAAAACGAGTGAATAATTTTTGTACATCTGTATTTGTTGTAAAAACACAATAACAAAACAAAAAAGTGATGAAATTAAGATGTCCTGATGCATCTCAGTAATCCAGGTAAAAAATCAAAGGAAAAAAAAATAGTATAGGTCCTCTGGACGGGTTCTTCTTTAATGAAACGTTTCGTCTCTCHTCCAAGAGACTTCTTCAGTCTGAGAGTTTCAGGCTAAATTCAGGCTTTTAGGGCTTAAAAGCCTGAATTTAGCCTGAAACTCTCAGACTGAAGAAGTCTCTTGGAGGAGAGACGAAACGTTTCATTAAAGAAGAACCCGTCCAGAGGACCTATACTATTTTTTTTCCTATGAAATTAAGATTTTTAACAAAATATCCTTTAGGCTTTTTAAAGCCACAGTCCAGATCCAAACAGAGACAGAAGTGAGTGTTGTGATGTGTCCATGTGTAGCAGATCCAGTTTGTGTGGAGGCTCACAGAGTGAACATGGAGGGTCCAACAGTTTGTCCTCTGCAGGTCTTCATCACACTTCACTGCTTGGCTTTCTTCAGGATGGTGCCCACTGCAGAGATGACGGTGGTCTTGGTCCCGCTGGCTGTTGTTGTGACAGAGACGACAGCTGGAAGTGTTGCTGAGGTGGTGATGAGGGTGGGCTGGGCCAGAGTCACAGGGATCGCTGAGTCCCACTTGCTTTTCCTCTTCTGAGCGTCTGCTGACGACAGACAGAGCGGAGACGTCATGAGTGCAGCACTGAACACCAGCAGAGACACATGGTAGAGGCTCTTCCACTTATCAGGATGTCAGGATGAGAGAAGAAACAAAACTGAAGCACACCCATAAAAAAACAAAGACCCTGGACAAGAAAAAACCATAACACTCAGAAAAAGTTGAGACATTGTGTAAATTAAGATTAAAAACAGAAAGCAATGATTTGCTAATTTCATTTAATTAATTTCCATTAACAATGGAACACTGTGAACATGTAAAATGTCTCAGAAATTGTTGTAAATAATCAGTAATTTATATTTTATGACAGCAGCAGGTCTTAAAAAGATTACAACAGGACAATAAAGGCTGTAAAAGATGAATATTTGGCAACTAATTTAACTTGTTTATTTGGTAACAGGTCAGTCAGAGGACTGGGTATAAACAGGGCTTTTATTAGAGAAGTAAAGATGGGCAGAGGTTCATCAGTGCCCAAAAACCTGTCTAAAAACAGTGGGACAATCCTAAAATAACACTGGGAAGGCTGTAAAAACCACAGCATCTACAGGTTAGACCAGTGGTTCCCAAACTTTTCAGCTTTTGACCCACAAAATAACAGCAGAGACCTGTGCCCCCAACTGTTTTTGTATGATAAACATTTGTATCAGGTCAACTAAACATGGGCATAGTAACAATATTTTTATACTACATTTATCCATTTTAAATACACCAAACTCACTCCTTTGTAACAACTAAGACAAAAATGTCATTAATTTAGAAAATCTTTTCAGGACCCCACCTTGATGTTTCGGGACCCCACTTTGGGTCCCGACCCCAACTTTGGGAAACACTGGGTTAGAATATCATAACAAATGAAGCATTTGGAGAAATGTCTGCACTCACAGGACAAGACTGGAAGTTAATATTAAGCTGTGATGTTCAGGCCCAGAGGCAGCGCTGCATTAAAAACTGCTCTGGTTCTGTTCACATCACTGCAGGGACTCAGGGAGACTTACACAAATCACTACATGTGTTTCCTTTCACCAGGAACATATGAAAATTAGAATTTAAAACATAAATTTGCTCAAAGGAAACACGTCCTTTTAAGAAAACAACTTACATTTYTTCAACAAAATGTTTTTGCACTAGGATGAGGTGGGTTTTCAGCCGTATCCAAATGTTTTTCACAAAACTGCAATGGAAACACTTTTTTCTCATCACAGGAGTCACGCAGTGTTGTTTTTGGCAGCCATTTTAATTTTAGTCTTAGTCCTTCGAACAAAAATACTTCTTAGTTTTTGTCAGTTTTAGTCATTTATATTTTTAATAGTTTTATTCCAGTTTAGTCGACGAAAACTTTAAAAAATTGTTTAGTTTTAGTCTTAAAAAACAACACATTAGTTTTTACAAATTAATTTGAGTAATTTGTGTTAACGTTTGTGAATTTGTGTAATCTGTGTTACTCTTAAAATGCCCAAAACAAAAACATTCTCACTTTGTGGCTTTATTTCTCAGAATTTGCTAAAGTTCAATGAACATACAGCAATAAAGAGGAACACACATGTTCAACTCCAACTTGTCAGCCAGGACCATGAAGATGCATCTTATTTATAAAAACAGACATCATGCAGTCCTAAACTTAGTAGACTATTAAACTTGTGCAAACAAGTGTTTACATGCACCAGGCTTTTATTCTGAAAAGAAGCACTGACATGCACAGTTGCTAACGCCCCTCGCCAAAAAACAAAAACAAAAACAACAAAAAAATAAACCACAGAGAAGAGTTTTACTTTCATCATGAACGTAAACAAACAGCTGAGCCCTGAACGGACCTGCGACAGSKTTTAATGATGGAGACGGTCCTCCCTGGACCCTGGTTAAGCTACAGGTGACGGACGGACCTTTTTTATTTTATTTATTTATTTTCTTGTGAAGCGGCACAGGCTGTCTGTCTTCCTTCTTTACTGAATGAGAGGAGGAATTGTTGTGTGTGTGTGTGTGTGTGTGTGTGTGTGTGTGTGTGTGT